>NW_022437019.1:8200092-8280996 GCF_009761245.1 Sapajus apella
CCTGGATGAAATTGGAGACCACTCTTCTAAGTGAAGTAACTTAGGAAACCAAGCATAGTATGTTCTCACTCATAAGTGGGAGATAAGCTATAAGGCTGCAAAGGCATAAGAATTACACAATGGACTTTGGGGGACACGAGGAAAGGATGGGAAGCGGGTGAGGGATAAAAGACTACAAATAGGATACAGTGTATACTGCTTAGGTGATGGGTGCACCAAAATCTCACAAATCACCACTAAAGAACTTACTCATGAAACTAAACATCACCAATTCCCTAGTAACCTATGAAAACAAAACAAAAGAAAAAAGTTTTAAAGCCTGATAAATCTGAAGGAAAAAGTAGAGAAATTCAAGTCAGTTGGATTTTTAAAAATTTATTTATTTTACTTTGGGTGCATACCATATCTGGCATTTCTCCCCATGTTATCCCTCCCCACCCTCCCCTCCCTCCCCACCTCCTGCTCTCTCCCCTACCTCTCTCAACTGCTCCCAGTGTGTGATGTTCCTCTCCCTGAGTCCATATGTTCTCGTTGTTCAACACCCACCTATGAGTGAGAACATATGGTGTTTGGCTTTCTGTTCTTGTGTCAGTTTGCTGTGAATGATGGTTTCCAGATTCATCCAAGTCCTGACAAAGGACACAAACTCATCCTTTTTTATGGCTGCATAGTATTCCATGGTGTATATGTACCACATTTTCTTTGTCCAGTCTATCATTGATGGGCATTTGGGTTGGTTTCAGGTCTGCACACAGGGCTGCAATGAACATACATGTGCATGTATCTTTATAGTAGAACAATTTATATTTCTTTGGATATATATCCAGTAATGGGATTGCTGGGTCAAATGGAATTTCTATTTCTAGATCCTTGAGAAATCGCCACACTGCTTTCCACAATGGTTGAACTAATTCAATTGGATATTTTAACATCTATTCTATCATCAGTTGATAGTACCCACTCCCCGCAAAAATGTAATCCAGCAGGCTACAGAAATGAACAATACTATTAATCAATCAGCTCTAAGTGACATGTACAGAACACTATACTTAACAGCAGAATATACATTTTTATAAGTGCACATGGAATATTGACCAAGATAGATCACACCTAGGATTTTAAAATAAATTTTGATACAACTCTAAAGAATAAACCTTTAAGAATATGTAATCTGACCACAATGGAGTTAAACTAAAAATAAAAAAAAACTAGAAAAAAAATAATTATGCCATATTTCCCTGTTTCAATTTCACTTAAGTAATTTTAGAAAAATAAGTAAATAAACCAAGCATAAGGAGAGACCCACCAGAATGACTAAAATCTTGAAAAATGACAACAAATGTTTCATGGATCTAAAGCAACTATAACTATCATACATTTTTCATGGGACTGTAAAGTATTGCAATATATTTAGAAAAAGTTCTCGTGGTTTCTTAGAAGATTATACTTATATCGACCCTATGAGGTAGCAATTCCATTGTTAGTTTTTTTACCCAAGATACATGAAACCACATGTCCAAAGTGATTTGAAGCTTGTGGTGCGCACCTGTAGCTTGATGAGGCAGGAAGGTTCCTTGAAACCAGAAGTTTGAGTTCAGCGTGGTAAGCATAGTGAGCCCCTCTCTTAAAAAATATTGGAAAAATAATATTCTTGGTGGCTTTATTTATAATAGTCTTAAAGTAGATAAAGGTTAATTTTCATGGAAGAAGGTTAGATTTTTAAAAGCTTTGATATATTTATACAATAGTATACATCTCAGAGATATAAAGGAACAACTACTCATAATGTGCAATAATGTGGGAAAATCTCAAAAACATCATCCTGGGTGAAACAAACCATACACCAAAGAATATATATAGTTTCTTTCCATTCATATAACATATAAAACAGGTAAAACTCACCTATAATGAAAAAAAATAAAAAACAGCAGTGATTGCCTTTTGGGAATTGACAGTAGGCATCTCCTAGGAAGGGACAGAAGGAAACTCTCTGGGGATAATGGTAATGCTATATCTTGAAATTAGTTTGCATTATACAGGTGTATGCATTTGTCAACATTTGGATAATGGCATATTTGGGATTTGTGCATTTCACTGTATAGACATTTTACTCCTAAAAATGAAGATGAATTAAAAGAGTGATGGATAGGTTAATAGATATGTGATAAACAAATACAGCAAAATAAAAAATGTACTTAATTTATGGCTGTAACTGTATTGGTCCAGTTTTTTACCACTATAAAGAAATACCTGAGACAGAGTAATTTATAAAGAAAAAGAGGTCTAGTAGACTCACAGATCCACATGGATGTCTTAGAATTATGGAAGAAGGGGAAGAAGGAGCAAAGGCATGTCTGACATGGCACCAGGCAAAGGAGCGTGTACAGGGGAATTGACCTTTATGAAATCATCAGGTCACGTGAGACTGGGTCCCATCTATGACATATGGGGATTATGGGAGTTAAAATTAAAGATGAAATTTGGGCATGGACATAGCCAAATCACATTAATTATATGTTAATGAAGAAAATGACAAAAATGTTTTTTTAACATGAATTTAAGTAGAATTATTAAAAATTCTATCTTTTGTGATTTAGGTATCATTTTTCAAATTAAAATTAAAGCCCAATTATTTAATTTTATATTCTTTATTGAAAGTATAGGCCTGTGTGCTTGAAATAAGGATTTTGAACCACTAACTTCATTTTATTCATATATATATTTAAGAGATGAGAGTCTCACTATGTTATCCGAAGGGACTCAAACTCCTGGGCTCAGGTGATCCTCTTGCCTCAGCCTCCTGAGTATCTGGGATTACAGGCATGCAGCACATCATCTGGCTTGAAAAATTAGGTCTAAACCAGCAATAAATAAATACATACATAAACAAATTAGAAGAAAATTCTGATATTTCTAAAGGTTTTGATGAGATTCACCCTCATAAAGAAAAGTTGAGAACAAAAGATACCATAACAGCATTACACCAATCATGGCAAGATAATTTTCTTTGTATTAATTGCACCAGTTAAAAAAGAAAGTAAAAAAGGCTTTAACTGCTTATTTAAAACTGAAAATGAGCCCACATTTTCATGTCTCTTGCACGTGAGAACATCCCATTCCTCAATTGTACAAACTCATTTAACTTCTGACTCTGGCACAGTTCTAGCTACAAACATCTTGAAATTTTGAATAACACAATTTAAAATTATCCTGTGGACAAACTTAGGCTTACAAAAGAAAGAAAATCCACAGGTGCTAGAAATAGAGATTTAACAACACCCAAGCAGCAAGAGGGGAGTATGAAAAAATTTACCATTTTAATCTAGCAGTTTAGGTATTAACAGTGACCCAGTCATAAGAGACAAATGTTACTGTAAATAGGAATTAAGCTTCCTGCTTAAAGCCATGTCACATGATGAGTTATTTTATTGGCTGCTTTGGAAACCTCTATGTAAATTGTGTGAGTCTCTGAGTGATCGCAGGCATCTTATCTTTCTCATTTGATTCTTGCTTTCCTTATTTACAAAGTGGAAATTATAGCTACCAACTGTTGAGTAGTTTTTACCAAAAGAAGAATCTTTTATATTGGAGAATGGAAATACACCAGGTTTAATGGGCAGACATAGAATGACAAATCAGTTATATATATATATATATATATATATATATATATGTGTGTGTGTGTGTGTGTGTATTTATACACACACATATATATATAAATACACACACACACACATATATATATTACTGATTTGTCATTCTATGTATAAAATTTGTCATTCTATACATAAAATATATACTTAAATATATATATTTTAAATGTGTGCATATATATATTTAACTATATACATTGTAGTTAAGCTTACACCTTATATATAAATAATATTAAATCCATACTTTATATGTATTTGAGCACATGCATATTTCAGCCTATTTCCGTGCTTAAATGACATCATTATTTTAGTTGTTGGATAAAGTACTTTACATATACATGCCATACTTAAAATAATCAATCCCTTTTAATGTCTGTTCCCAAAATTACATTATTAGAATTTTTTTTTACCTCTCTTTCAAGAACTTATGTGGACATTGTGTTATGCTGAAGTAGTAGACCAATAAATCAATGGATTAGAAAAGAAATTTTTGAAAGATACCTTTAGATATATAGTAAATCATTATATGAGGGAAGTTGCATAAACTTTAATGGGGAAATGATTAATGAATAATTTTTGCTGGATTAAATAATGGTACATATGGAATAAATTAAATTGGGTCGTACTTTTCAAACTTAGGAATATACCTAACCAAGGATGTGAAAAATCTCTACAAGGAAAACTACAAATCACTGCTGAAAGAAATCATAGATGACACAAACAGATGGAAACACATCCCTTGCCCATGGATGGTTAGAATCAATGTTGTGAAATAACAATACCGCCAAAAGCAATCTACAAATTCAACGCAATTTTCATCAGTATACCACCATCTTTTTTTACATAATTAGAAAAAAGAATTGTTGGAAGCAAAAAAGAGCCAACATAGCCAATGCAAGGCTAAGCAAAAAGAACAAAGATGGAGGCATCACATTACTCAATTTTAAACTACATTATAAGTCTATAGTCACCAAAACAGCATGGTACTCTTATAAAAATAGGCACATAGACCAATGCATCAGAATAGAGAACCCAGAAATAAAGCAAAATACTTACAGACAACTGATCTTCAACAAAGCAAACAAAAGCATAAAATGGGGAAAGGACACCCTATTCAACGACTAGTACTGACATAATTGGCAAGCCACATGTAGAAGAACTGGATCCTCAGCTCTTGCCTTACACAAAAATCAACACAAGATGGATCAAAAACTTAAATCTGAGACCTGAAACTTTAAAATTCTAGAAGATAACGCTGGAAAACCCCTTCCAGACATTGTTTTAGGTGAAGATTTTATGACCAAGAACCCAAGCGTAAATACGACTAAAATAAAGGTTTTAAATGCTCAACATCACTAATGATGAGGGAAGTGTAAATCAAAACAACAATGTGATACCACTTCATTCCTGAAAAGATGGTCATAATAAAAAAATCCAAAAATAATTTATGCTGTTGTGGATACTGTGATATGGGTACACTTTTACACTGTCCATGGGAATGTAAACTAGTACAGGCATTATGGAAAACAGTATGGAGATTCCTTAAGGAGCTAAAATTATAGATCTATCATTTGATCTGCAATCCCACTACTAAGAATCTACCCAGAGGAAAAGAAGTCATTATATAAAAGAGATACTTGCATGGACATGTTTATAGCAGCAAAAATTTGGAATTGGAAAAATACGGAACCAGTCCAAATACCCATCAATCAACAAACAGATAAAGAAAATGTGATGTGTATATATATATATATATATATATGTGTGTGTGTGTGTGTATATATATATATGTGTGTTTATATATATATGTGTGTGTATATATATGTGTGTATATATATATGTGTGTGTATATATATATATATATATGTGTGTGTGTGTATATATATATATATATATATGGTAATTCTACTCAGCCATAACAAGAAATGAAATAATGGCATTTGCAGCAACCTGGATGGAATTGGAGACTATTATTGTTTAAGTGCAGTAACTCAGGAATGGAAACCCAAACATCGTATGTTCTCATTCATATGTGGGAGCTAAACTATGAGAACACAAAGACATAAGAATGACACATTGGACTTTGGGGACTCAGGGGAAAGGATGACGTGTGACATGGGATGAAAGACTACATATTGGGTACAATGTGTCCTGCTCGGGTGATGGGTGCATCAAAATCTCAGAAATCACCGTTAAAAAACTTATACAAATAATTAAACACCACCTGTTCCCCAAACCTATTGAAATAAAAAAAAAACTTGTATGAATGCAAATATATATATGCAAATTAATTATATCCTGAAAATTACCTTAATATTAAAACAATGAAAACTACAAAAGTGTTACAATAAAATATAGAGTTTTGTGTGAGGAAGACTTTCTGAAAGAAAAGCATATAAGTTCAACTACAATGATTTAAAAAATTCTGTATGCCACAGAAATCATAAAGTTTAAAAATAGTTGGGTAGATTAAAAGAAGATATTTAAACATCTATTCATCTCCAATACAAGTAAAATATGGAAAACATAAAACAAGCACCTATACATGAATAGGAAAAAAAGAAGAAGAAGAAGAAGAAACAATCAAGGGTATGGGCAATCAATTTAAAGAAATAATCTGAATGATCACAAACATAAGAAAGGATTTTGCATCTCATAAATTTATAAAAATGCAATTTAAAACAAAGCAGCACAATTCAAATCCTATATTAAAAAGTTTTAAATAATATGCATCAGCAGGAGTATGAGAAACATTCGCTTATATTTTTTCTGGTGGGAGTCTAAGCTGATGTAACTACTTTGAAATGTCCATAGATAGAAAAACTAAGAGTAGGATGAACACGACCACTCAGCATTTCTTTCAAACTATGTGGACTGTGGGTTCTCCTTTGATTTGAGTTGAAAACATGCACATAAATTTAGAGGACTACAGAATCCCTGAAATCTATCCATGCATATTCTAGAGTGTCCATTAGCTTCTGCACCAGCGATCCTTTGTAATAATTATGTTGTTTTCAAACTAACATCATACAGTGCATATCTAATGACTAGTGGAGCATTCACAGGAGCTGAGAACAACTTAGACATCTCAAAACTACCTGTAGAGCAAGGAATGGACTTTTTTCTGTTACAAATTTCTCCCTTGGTGGAATTCAGGCTCACAAGCAAATCACTGACAATATTAATAGTTTTGATATTGACTTGACTAAGTAAATTTATAGATTGAAAGCTATCTAAAATTTCAATTAAGAAAATAAAATCTAATTCCAGGAAATTTCATATTGTGTGTAAATATATTTATAAATACTATACATATATAATTATTTTATAATTATTAATTATATATTTTGATAATATATAATATATTATAATAATGTAAAAATATTTATTGTATTGTAACAATATACAATTGTAATATGTAATATTATTAATTATTATATAAGATATAGTACATGTTATAACATAAAATTATGAATGATTAATATATACATAATAATGTAGTATATATTTTATATTAATTATTAAGAATAATTATGTATTATACTGTATTATATATAATATAATACATATATAATACATATGCAAAACACAATATACAATTACCTGGAATTAGGTTTTATTTCCTTAATTGACATTTGAGATATATATACATGTAAATTGCATGGAATAAATTATTAAGCTAACCAGAATAACATACAAAAAGCATGTGCTACATTAGGCATGTGCAATACCAAGCCCCCATCCTTGACTCCCCATCCTTTCCCAGTCTCTCAGGTCACTTTATTAATTCAAGTGCATTTCAAGGAATCATTTTTAACTTGCTAAAATTGGCAGATAAGCTATGTAGTGGATTAAATGATGGCCCTATAAAACTAATGCAAAGTGAAAACAAGTGGAACCAATTTAACTTCAGATGGGTAAAATCTCCCAGAAGCTCAGGTTTAACAGGATAGGAAATCTGTCCCTTAGATGCTGATTAACTTTGCTTCATGCTCTAATAACTAATGCCATGCAACTCCAATCAACTAGCCCTGACAAATTTGACTACAATGCAAACTATCAGTCATGGCCAGAGCAGTTTCTATCCTAGAAATTGTGTGTACATTAGCAAGACATTTTGGCAAGGGAACAATTTATTTTTATTTATTTTTTATTTTTGAGATGGAGTCTTGCTCTGCTGACCAGGCTGGAGTGCAGTGGCGCAATCTCGATTCACTCCAGCCTCGGCTTCGCAGGTTCAACCAATTCTCCTGCCACAGCCTCTGGAGTAGCTGGGACTACAGGCACGCACCGCCATGTCCAGCTAGGTATTGTATTTTTAATAGAGACGGGGTTTCACCATGTTGACCAGGCTGGTCTCAAACTCCTGACCTTGTGATCTGCCCAACTCGGCCTCCCAAAGGGCTGGGATGACAGGCATGAGCCACTGCGCCCAGCCTAAAGACATGATATTAAAGGTGTCTTTCCTTCACCTATGTACTGGATCCCATCACATTCAGTGTTCTTAAGGGTCTGGGTCATTTAATTCAATTTATTTTCTTTTTCTTAGCCTTTTCTTCTCTATTGACCTCTCTCAACAGTATTAAAACCAATACAAGTTTCTCCCGTCTTTAAAATATAAAAATTTTCCTTCACCTCTTTTGGACCCCCTGAAGCTATTCTCTTATCTCTCTCCTTCGCTTTACAACCAAGTGTCTTAAAGAAGTTGCCTGCAAAAAAATGGCTGTCTCCATTTTGACACCCTCTGTTTGTGTTTCAGACAACTATAGTCTGGCTTCTGCCACCTCTGCTAGGCTGATATTGTAGATAAAATCACCATTGACTTCTTTGTTACTTCATTGAATGGAAACGTCTCAGCTCTAGTTTTAGTTAATCTCTATTCAGAATTTGATGTGTTCATCAACCTTTCCTTATATTGTACTCTATTCTGGAGGGGGAAGGAGCATGTCACACCACAGCCTTCTTATTGAGTCTTTCTGAGCCTCCTTACTAGAATTTTCTTTTGTTTTCCTCATGGCTACAACTTCTTTTTATTATAAACACTTTTTCTCAGTGACCTCTATTCATTCCCTGATCTTAAGGTGCTGTTTTTTATTCTAATAATTTAAGCCATATTTCCAATGTAAGTTTTTCTCCTTATCTCCAGTCCACATATCTATGTATCTATGGAATTATAGCCTGATGGTAACACTGTACTACTATTAAATGTAAGAGTCATAATAATTGAGAACTCACTGTGGATAAGTCTCTCTGATAAACCCATTTGACGAATTATCAGTCTTAAAAGATAGGTTCAGATATTAACTCCCTTTAAAGGTAAGTAAACTGAAGATTAGATATTTAATAAATTACTCAGTACATACTATTAGAATTTAGATGTGTCTTACAATCCCATGCTATTAGCCACTTTTCATTCTGCTTGTAGTGATTAATATGCAATGGCTTCTCCATAAAATCTCAAATCCAACATATCCTAAATTGAAATTTTCCATTTGATTTACTATTGCAATCATTTGTAATTGTTCATCAGTTTATATACTCAAGAAACTGGACATTTTCTCTCACAGATCATATATAATAAAGCATAAGTTTTGTGGTTTATCCTCTCTTAATGCCTGAAATATACATCCCTATCTCTCTATCTCACTGTTCAAAGCACCATTAACCTGCCCAATAATCACTGCAGCAGCTTCCTAACTGGTGTCCCTGTTTCAGTTCATGACCCTTCCAATCCATTTTTCACAATGCAGTCTGAGTGATTTTCTGAAGTCAAATCTGATCATGTCACTTTCTTGCTTACTTAAAGCCTGTCAATGTCATTCCACTGCCTTCAGGATAAGATCCAAACTCCTTAGTAGGGCAAGCAAGGTCATTCATGACCCAGCATTTGTCTAAATCTGTGGTTTCTTCTATCCAAACTACTCACTTCATTCTAAGTTCCAACCATTGGTTACTATTTGTAGATACCCAAGCAGGCTGCACTTTATTTCACCTTTAAGATTTACAAAAAGATTCTCTTCTACTGCCTAACAATGTGACCTTCTCTCATTTGGTAGGCTAACTGCACATCATCCTTCATGATTCAGCTTAGATGTTAACTTACTCTTGTAAGCCTTCTCTCTCTCCCCAAGGTCCCCCTATGATCTCCCAGAGGATATAATTATTACCCTGATCACAGAATTCATCATACTGCATCTTTTTTTTGCATCTTAATTATCCACTTTTTTTTTTTTGCCTGACTGTCACTGAATTTTATGTCCCTTCAAGGGTAGGCACCATGACTTTCTCTTAGCTTATTTTTCCCTAGAAGCAGGGTCTGAGAGAAAAATTCAAGTGCAATAATTTTGAAGGTGATCTTTCTTACTGATGACAGAGGAAAAAGAGAGACAAGGGAGGGAAAGTAATCAATAAACAGCTCATCAAGGACATTGCCACTCTGGGTTAGTGAAGCTTAACATGCTTAGGCTCTCTGGGAGACAGTGTAAAATATGTGCCTCGGGGTCACTCCAGCCTAGGAAAGAGTTACCATATTCACACACTCACAGCAGAGTAGCTGTGACTAATTGGAGGAGGGCTAGTATGAGCAACTAGCCTGGCTGCAATGAAAGTTACAGTTTTATCACTGAAAGTGCTGCATCCCGGATAACCCCTCAGTCCCAGGCAAACCAGAGCAATCACCTAGTACCAACTCCCATCGGTTATGGTTAAAGGCAGCTAAGGGGAAGACAGGTGATTGGAGGAGTGAAGGATTGTTATGAATTCCCTGACACTTTTAGCCTGTTGTGTAGACAACAGGATAAACTCCAACTACCCAAAAGCCCCCAAGCAAAAAAAAAAAAAAGCAAGAGCTGACAGTTGAAGGCTGGCTCTTGTACGTCAGACACAGATGGTGGATATGGGCCTCAACAGCATTGACTATTGCATAGGCTTATTTCCTGTTCTAGTCTTCACGCATCAGAATGTCTCCTTCATAATAGATGTTCTAAACTATTCATTAGATACGTGTTTTTAAAAAGAAGAAGTTTCTGACTCGTTCTTGTTCTAGTGTATCCAGAAGCATCATTTTTTATCACTTAGTAAGTATTTCCTAGCTATTTTTGTAATGGATAAATGAATAGTAGCATAACAGCCTCACTGAGTGAAGTAGTGTCCTCTATTTTCTCATGCATGAGCGCTGTGGGCAAGCACACTATTTAATCATTCTTAATCAGTCCACATTAGGAGAGAGGAATGTTGCAACTTTCCTTCATCAGCCTCACAGCGGAGTAGCTGTGACTAATTGGAGGAGGGCCACCATGACCCAATTTTGGAACCCTGGTACTTCTGCAACATTTAAAATCTCACTGTGGGATGGTGGAACACACATTAAGCATTGCCACCTGACCTCCACTAACAATGGAAATTAGAGACAACTCCAGTCTCTAGAGCTATTCCTCTGTTGCTTCTCATGAGCACTTTCTGTATTTTTCAAAAAGAAAAGGAACTAAAAGTGGAGGTGTGGGTGTGGGAGGGGCTGAGCCTTCAAATAGCTCCCTGAAATGCCATCTGAAACAGGAAGGAAGGGTTTGGAGGAAAGGACAAAGGGAATGTGTTTGAACAACAACGGAAAGCGAATGCACTCAACTTCTGGTTTTAAGAACATTTGACATTTTTTAAAAAACTTTATTTTTTGTTGAATTGTATATGTAGCACTGTGGTCTACTTTGCTGGTAGTGACTTTTTTGGGGTAGAATTTATGATTTGCTCAGAAAAATCTTTCCTACACTGACCACATATATGTAAAAAAAATCCAGACTTTTATCAGAGCAATTTTATAATTTAAGAACATATTCCTTTTCTGCTTATAAAATTAATTTATGTACACAACTGAAGATTTTAGAAAACCCAGAGGGGTATTTTAAAAATAAAAATCACTAATGATCTCTAATGTTCCAAACAGCATAAATATTATTAGTATTTTTTCTTCTCTCTTTCTGTCTGGCTGTCTATCATCTCTCTATTTAATCTATCCACCAAAATTGGAAATTTAGTTTTCTAAGTGAAAATATGTTATGCTGTCTACTTAAAATTTACTTTGGGGGACCCACAGTTAGGGTTCAAAAGAAGTTGCAGATAATGATTTGTTTTGAACATGTGTGTTTTTTTTATATTTCATTCTCAGCTAGATAGTAAAGACTTGATGTTTTTCCTTGGAAAATTGTCTTTGGGAGTTTGCCTTCATAGCAGCTAAGACCTAGGCACAGTTTAGCACGCCATGTGACTCTGGTTAGGAAAGAGGCTTACAATATTAAGATGTTAATTCATAAACAGCAATTTCAGGCCCTCTGTCACAAATATAACCCATTTTTATGTGCCTAATTCTTCATTGGCCAATGTATATAACACAGATGAGTGTAAATAGTGTGAAGGATTTTCTCATTTGGTGAGGGTTAATAATTCTCCATGGATATACATATAGGCATAATTTTCACAACATTTGAGTTATTCTGTTCATACAACTTGCAGGATATTTTCCAACTACTGAAATAACAATGCAATTTATTTGACTTCTAGTTATATAGTTAAAACTTGTGGTCAACACGCATTTTGTAAAGTGAAAAAGCATAAATCTAAATGAACATAACAATGGTCTACTGATACTCTAGAAACTGTGTTCATTATCTTGACTCTCTTTCAAAGTCAGTATCAGTACCAGGAAGATTGATAAAACATTTCATGCATAGCTTATGGAATATAAGATATAAAAGTTAAACTTGGAGTTAATATAGTTCAAGTCCCTCGTGAGAAAACTCTGGACATGCTATCTTTATCCTGAGATCACAGTGCTTTTTCTTGCAAAACTAGGACTTAAAGTAAAATTGATCTGATTTTCTTTAAGATCCCTTATATTATGCTTCATGGCTTCACATGAATTTATTATAGATGTATATGGTTTGTTGATAGATATAAACAAATACAGAATATGTATATATTCAAACACCCACCTTTATACATTTGTTTTTCTTTTGAGACAGAGTCTTGTTCTATCACCTAAGCTGGAGTGTGGCAGCACAATCTCAACTCACTGCAACCTCTGCCTCCCAGGTTCAAGTGGTTCTCCTGCCTCAGCCTCCCCAGTAGCTGGGAATACAGACACCTGCCACCACACCCAGTTAATTTTTTTATTTATTTATTTTTTTACTAGACCCAGGATCTCATCATGTTGACTAGGCTGGTCTTGAACTCCTGACCTCAGGTGATTCACCCACCTCGGCCTCCCAAAGTGCTGGGATTACAGGAGTGAGCCACCGTGCCTGACCACCTTTATGTATTTTTGAAGTTTCTACTGAACTAAATATATGTCTTGAAAAGGGTACTGATCAAATATTTTTCACAAAATACGTGCAACCTATCCACCTATGCAGAGCCCAGATCAAGAAAGAATTTAATGATGTTATCAGTTATTTGGTAAAGAGGCTGTGCTTCACTGGGAGTCCCTTCCTTGTCAGGACCATTTGGGTTCTCCAAAGCCTGCAGACTAAAATGGCTGAGTCATGCAAACAACAGAGACGGTGGCCCATCCCTCCCCTTGGGGGCTGTGTCCCATCTCAGGTCTCAGGCAAGCTGAAATTTAAGATAGTGGGTCTCATCTTGTGTGGTGCCATAGGAATGGGGCCTGCAGACCAATCTTGCCCAGCCCTTGGACTTTCCGCCTTTCCTAGGAGTATGTACAGATGATGCAAGAGCTAGAAATTATTTAGGCAGATAGCAAGGGTAGAGTCCTCAGTAAGGTTTCTTTTAACAAAAAGCAGCTCCCAAATCATTTATTTTATAATAAGAAGCAGCCTGAGAAAATCAAGCTGCAGGCATAGATATGTAAGCCAAAAGCTAGCATAGATAAATGCCAGCAGCTGTACCAACAGAAAAGGGATACCTGGAAGCCAGATATATTCAACATGGAGGTTTCTCTCCCCTTTTCTTTGTTGCTATGTGTGCAATAAAAAAGCAGGCAACATGGCACCAGCCAGGTAGAGACCTCCTCTGCATAATAAAAGATTGGGGTGAGATAGACAGCTTCTTCAAATGGCATACCTGGTCTCACCAATTTCTTGTGCCTTATGTAAATCAAACAATGCCTCCTCAAGCTCATCTATAAAACCCTGTGCATTTCACCACCAAAAGACTCACTCGGGAACTTCTCCCTGCAGGAGAGACAGCTTTTCTCTATTCTCTTTCCTTCGCCTATGAAACTTCTGCTCTTAAATTCACTCCTTGTGTTTGTCCGCATCCTTCATTTCCTTGGAGTGAGGCCACAAACCTCTAATATTACCCCAGACAACACCGCTTCACAGACCTTCCATCTTGCCTGAGATGCAGTAACCTTTGTCGGAATCCTAGGGCCGGAGTATGGAAAGCTCCTGGGTCTCTGTGCATGCCTGAGCAGCTGCTCTGCTGAGACTCCACACAAGGCCCTGGTGGAGTGGCTCACGAGGTGATCTTCTGATGCAAGGGTTCCAAAGATCCATGGGAGAAGTGTGGTTTCCCAAGGTTGCACATTCACTCACCGCTTCCCTTGGTAGTAGGTAGGGGTTCACTTGGCTGCATGATGCTCCCAGGCAGGTCGTTACCCTACCCTGCTTTTCTTCATTCTCCATGGGTCAAGTTGTTTCCTTGATCAGTCCTAGTAAGAATACCTGGATATCTCAGTTGAAGGTGCTGTATTTACTCTCCCTTTTTATTCCCCTCCATGAGTGCTATGCACTTAGCTGCCTCTAATTGGTCATCTTTCCCCCTCCCCTGCCGCATCTTTCTTATCATATAATGTTGTCATTATTGCTATTAAAGCAGACATTTGTTGAGTACCAGTGATGAATAGCATGTTGTTATTAAACTTTGTCATAAACGACAGAACATTTGGAAAATTATAAATAGTATTTTCTACTAAATGTACAAATATAAATATAAGTGCTCAAAGGGTTAGTAATGATAATATGAAGGCTCGTGTAACTTTTGCAAATGAAAAATCATATCCCAATATGAAGAAATTATTACATTTGGGATTCTAGTTAAATTATTCCTAATAGTAATGAATTAATGGTCAAAGAAGTGTAAATTCTTATATCCTTTCCCCATTGTGTTATTTATTCCTCATTATCTCATCTTGCTCTTGGTCTGGGTCTTACTCTTACTCTCACTCTATAAAACCATCAAAATAACCTTTCAAGGATGTAGACATTAAACTGAATAACCAGAAAATCATTACCTGTTTATTTTTCTACCTTGGATTAAGTATTAAAAAATTATGCAAAAAACACAATAAGCTTTCAAAGTTGGGTTCAGTGTGGGCTTAAAGAAGTTCAGACAATTATAAATAATTGCTACCTTATTGTATGAGTTCATTTTATGTTGCTATAAAGGAATGCCTGAGGCTAGGTAATATACGAAGAAAAGAAGTTTAATTGGCTCATGGTTCTGCAGGCTGTACAGGAAGCATGGCACTGACATCTGCTTGGCTTTTGGTGAGGCCTCAGGGAGCTTTTACTCATAGAAGAAGGTGAAGCAGGAGCAGCATGTCACATGATGAGAAAAGAAGCAAGATACAGAAGGAGGAGGTCTTAGAATCTTTAAAACAACCAGATATCCTATACTAATTGAGCAAGAACTCACTTATCATTAAGGTGATGGTGCTAAACCATTCATGAAACATCTGCCTTATAATCCAATAATCTCCTACCAGGTCCCATCTCCAACATTGGGGATCACATTTCAACATGAGATTTGTAGAAAACAAACATCCAAACCATATCAATTATTAAAAAGGAAGTAATTTTAGTCTTGACTCTTGTTAGATTGAATTTACCTGACAAAATCTCATTTGAGGAAATTTGTTTCTTGTTTCCCCCCAAAACTAATTGAGTCTCTTGGATGCCACTGATGGCTAATTGCTAAATAACAAATCTCAGTAAATTGTCTTAAATTTCATGGTGACTTTCAGTAGATATTGTCTTTGATGGTAGTCTCACATTAACATCTAAGGATTAATTTTGATTATGTTCATCAAGTTAGTGGTACTCTTTGGAGGAAGGTTTGTGAAAGGGTTCTTTAGAATGTTGTGGTGACTACATATATATATATACATATATATATATATACACACACACATACATATATATTCCTCTTTAAAAATCAAAAATAGAATGGGTATTTTAAACAAAAACTTCACAAATAATAGTTCAGTAGCATCAGTTTTACAGATTGTATTTTAAAAGCTTCATCTCTCAAGTGGCTATTAAGGGTCAACCACTGCGCTAGGCAATAAAGATTCAGATGTATAAACTTGGGCCCTCACTTTGAGAAGCTATAGCTTTACAAGGAAGGTTTCATCAAGTATATACATTGCAAATGAATGGATATGCAGTGCGTGTATGTTAGTTTAGGATGTAAAATTATTGCTTATCATAGGTCAATACAAGTTTGAAAGCCCCAACTTTCATGGTACCAGCAGGAATTTATTACTTTAATAATTGTTGCTAATTCTTCAGTGCCAAACTAGGGAGGTCAACTATTTAATATAAAACATCACTGAGAGCACTTTAAGATTTTGTATTGTTTAGTCCCTTGGTAAAAAATCACTATGCCTGAAAAACATTGTGTTTTCAAAAGAAATACATGTTGCCTGTGTAATTTCATATACATGCCAGAAAAGACATTTATAATGAAAAAAATACTGATTCAATACTCTAGTATTGTATCTACTAGCAATTTTCAAATATGAAAAACGTATTATCCTAAGGAAACCCCATGATCCACTATTTTACAGGTTTATTTTCTAAATATAAGATATACATCTATTAATATTAATTGAAAAATATCAGCTTAAGACTACCCCATACATTTATATATGTAGGATTTGGGGAGGGGTGAGGCTTTTGTGATAAGATGTTTACCTCTGCATTAATAATACTAACCAGACAATGAATTTCAACTTCTTACGTCTTTTTGCATTATATTGTAAATTCCGTAAGGATAGGTCCCAAGCCAATAATTTTTGTGAAGATATCCCCAGTGCATAATGCAGTTCTTGGCATATGGTAGGCACTCAACATACTTATTGAATTGGATCACCTCTTCATTATGTCATAATCATCAAGTCTTTTTGAAGAAAAAAAAAGAGATGGAAACAGTGAAAGGGAAGAAACAGAGGTTTAGAAGAGAAGAGCTAAATTTAAGTGCAAAGTAAAACTGTCCTTTTTTGTTCAAGAGGGTTCACAATCTGGCCCTAATGAGGACTCAGTTTCTCCCATGATTCCAGTAAGTTAGGAAGGCTGTCAATGAGAAAATCACAGTCTTGTACACTGTAAGAGGCTAGGTTCAGAGTGTCAGTACTAAGCTGGTCTGTTTTCCAAATGGTTTGCTGTAATCACTTTAGGTTAAATTGTGCAAATTAAGTTTTAATTGTCTTTATAGTCATTGTGTTTACAGAAATAGGTCTGTGGCTTTGCTATTTTCAGTCTTCAACTCAGTGTAGAATTGTACCCTTGGGCTCTCAGTGACTCAGAGGCCCTGTCCCTTTTTAAGTTCTGCAATAACAGATGAGAAATATTGGCTCAGAAGGTCCACCCTTTGTTAAAATACCTCAAGGGTACTGTGGCCTGCAAAGACTAACTTGGCATCCTGGCCACAGGACTCACCTGAGAGGCCTGCCTATTAACCCACATTAACTCCCAGAAAGTAGTTGTATAAAGGCATTTGCTTTATCATTTTAAAGCCTATTGAAAAGTTGTTCAGGTTGAACAGATTACCCAATATAAAATATTTGGGTCTGTAATATTCCAGTGAAATAACTTTCAAAGACTACTTTTTCCATGGCATAGAAATCAATTTGAAAACCCTAAATGTCTCCTTTACTTTTGAAGAGGGCTTCTGGATCATTTCTACTCATTTCTCTGGATTCATTCTTCAAAGTTCTTCACCACATGTTATGCCCCATGAGGGTGACCTCTGGCCTACCCTATCTGTATTTCCGTGTCTGCTGGTTTCCATTTGATTTGACCAATAACATGTACTTTAGGTAAGAGAAGCAATAATTCTGAGTACTTATTCTTACTCTCCCTCCTTGACTGTCCACTGTTCGGCAGTGGCTGTATTAAAGTCACAGCTCCTGTTGAGTGGAGTTGTTCTACAGCTCTTTCTAGGCCCTGTAACTGTTCCTTTCTTTTGGGCTTTAATGATTAAGGTGGTGTGGTAGGCAAAAATGTCCTCGTTCGAATCTCTGCAAACTATAAATATGATATCTCATGTGGTAAAAGGGAGTTTGCAGTCATTAAGGATCTGGAGATGAGATTATCTTGGATTATCTAGGTGGGTACAAGGTACATAGGTCTTTGTAAGTAAGAGGCTTGCAGTCATAACCAGAGGAAAGATGAAGGAAATGGACATTTGAGTGATGCAGTTGCTGGCTTTGAAGGTGAACTTGAGCCACAAGCCAAGGAATTCAAGAGGCCTGTAGACATTGGAGAAGAGAAGAAATCAATTCTCTCCTACATCCTCCAGAAGGAACGCAGCCTTGCTCACATCTTGACCTCAGCCACTGAAATTTCTGACCTTCAGATATGATAATGAATTTGTGTTGTTCTAAGTCACTGAGTTCACAGTAATTTGTACAATGGACATACGTAACTAGTTCAGTTGATAACTCCTAGACCCATTGTACTAAATTATCCTTTAATTGGTAGACTTTAACCTTGTGTACATCTTTGTAAGTAACCCTTCATTAATTTTTCTTCAATTACTCCTTGGAGTAAACAGTTTTTTTTCTGCCAGGATTCTAATTGCTAAATGCCTATACATTTTAATTCAACAAGGCCCATGTTTAGGGATTTATTCTATGAAAATAGAGGAATATATATATATATATATGTATATATACACATATATACATATATATATAAAATATGTATTATATTTTATATATATATGTATGTATATTATACATATATATATGTGTATATATATATATTGCCTGGGACAAAAATATTTTTGTAATATTACTTATAGCAACAAAAATAAGAATGCACGTTTTCAGAAATAAAGGATTGGGTAAATAAATTATGACACAGCCCTGTGATATAATAATAGAATGCCAGAAAATGTTATGTTAAATATCCTCACCAACACACATATAATTGTGTGGAAAACTCAGACTTCAAAGCAGATACATATCCATATCTATACCCCTATTCATCTATCTAATCTAATCTATGTGTTTAAATATATGTGGGAAATAAACCCTCAGCTGTAAATATATATGGAGGAAAACAAAAATAAAAGATAAATACTATTTTAGTGATTAACTCTTGCTAATGTATTAAGAACAATATTGTTATGTACTTGTACATAGTTTTCAAATAGTCTATAGGACTTCTTTAGTAATTTTAGAAAGGTGGCCTTTGAGCAATGATGGGACCTCCTTACATGTGGTGGAATGCTTTTTATACAGAGAAACCCTTTTCTGATTTCACTAACAGTTAGAATAATGACTTATTCTATCTGCAACTACTTGTGTGCAGCTCTATTATAGTTATTTGTATTCTCGTCTGACTCTTCTATCATATTATGGACATTTCAGGCCCAAGCATACCTGAAATTTATCTCTTCTGGCATTCACAGGGCCCTATATTAGGCCCATGGCATGAATTTACTGAAAGCTTTATATTAAACTGAACATATATATGCTTAATGAAAACTTATTTGATGAGGAACTTAATTTAACACTCATAAAAAATACAAGTCACAGAAAAAAAAAAAACTATGAGTCAAATTTATAGAGCATGGAGATAGAAGATAAACAACCAGATTTAAGATGCAAATTGATAGTGAATTATTTATAACATATTCTTGTCACAGCATTGTTCATTTAATTTTATTTACTAAGAGGATTGGATGAATGTAAGTATTTAGCTAAGACAAACATTAAGATTAGGCCATTCAAAACTCACATCAAGTACTGGAAGAGATAAAAGAAAATAGCGTATTGAATTTTAGTGAAACTGGGAAGACTTTACAGACCAGGTAGAGTCTTTAATTAGAGACTTTTGAATCTGTTGAGCAGAAAAAGACATTCTAGGAATATTGTACTTTCTTGGAGAAGTCTCAAGGAGGAAATAAGATAAATGAGCCAAGATAGCTGTGTGGAGACAGACAGAATTTAATAGAGTTGAAATGTTAGATGGTAATCAATAGCATCAGGCCACAGCAAATAGCAGAGAAGTGATTGAATAAAAGTCTGTTGGAGAAAAGGGGGCCAAATTGTCTCATTTACCTAAGAAACTGAATATCATCAAGATAGGAATATTTGGAAATCCCAAGATGTTAACTGAAATTTCTATCCCTGGTCCAGTGACATATATATATATATTAATGAGAAAGGAGAGTTCTCACAAATGATGATCAGTATTTTTAAGCAAAGTAGATATGGTCCTTGTACCCTGTATTTTCTGAAACTTCATATCTATACTGAGGAAAATTACTAGCATCCAGTCATTCTTTGGTATTAACTCAGTTTCTCCTTATAATAAAGTCTGAGATATACACCAATATTATCTCCATTTTTCAGGTGAGAAAACTAAGGTAGACAAAAGTTGACAGGGCTGAGATTTGAACCTAGTTAATCTGTAACAAGAACCTCTGCTTTTCCAATTAGTTATACAATCTATAATTAGAAAAAATGATTTCTTTATTATTCAAAATATGGCAAAAGAAAATTACAACTGGATTTTGCAATTGCCCTATAATCTCTAACCTTAGAAAGAATAATGAGTTAGATCACTCCCAAGCACTTTGCTCAAATAGTAGAAAGAATGAGCCTGCAGATCCCAGCCATGAAAAATTTTTGGTTGTCTACTGACTCATACCCTAAAGGACAAAGGCAAACTCTAGGTCTGGGATTGTTAAGATACTTCTTTGAAACACCATTCTGAAAGCAGTCTGGGTAATATTAAATATCAATTGGTCATTATGCATGAGAAGAAATAAAAGAAATACAAAACCTATTGACTTCTCTCTGTTACTAGGTATTCTAAAATTCCTGTCTGATTGCAATAAAATGAGTCAAAGTGAGGTTTAGATCAAAGAAAGCAAGCATCCTGCAGTACGGCAGATCCTAAAACATTAACAGAAAGATAAAGTTTTCCGGAATTTTACTTACATATTCTGAAACACTGTGAGGCACAGTGGAAAGAGAAATACTCAGATGAACCCCTCATCTGCCATTAACTAGCTGTGTAACCTTGGCAGTTCACTGAGCACAGAAAATATGGCTGAGCTCTTGGCCTAGGTCATTCCCCCATATTCTACACCTTTGACAAAGATTCATAGTGACAAATCATAGAGATAGCAAATTTTGACATAATCCCTGAAGACCACATCATTTGGTTAACTTAATTTGACCTTCATTGCAGACAAAAAATTGTTGCTACTAGTCGGAATAATATTGAGACTTAATATTAGGAATGAAGGCAATATATTAGATATACACTCAGCTAAAGTTAGAGGATTGAGTTAGACAGCAGACAACATCTAAGTGAAAACTATATTTTTATATGTCTGGAAGGTGAGAAATAGGTGTTTAAATTAGATGCAAGGAGACAGGAGGGGTCAAGAGAATGGGGCAGAGGATGGTGTTGTGAAGTTTATATTATATTCTTGAAAGAATTTCAAAAGACTTCAAGAAAACATGACCTTGTCTCTGGCATAGGTCTAAGCAACTTCATATATTTGTAAATTTGGGGGATACAAATAACAGTTCTTTGGCCTTAAAAATAACTAATGTAATGTGTAGGTTTTTTTCTTTTCCACTGAGACATGAATTTCCAACATATAGTTTAAAAGGTTTGCAATGCAAATATCCCCTAAAAATAAAACAGAGTGATGTAGAGTCACTTAAAGGCTTATATGCCTAATGCTGGATTCTATTAGGGAAGCTAGCTTGATAGGGTGAAAGGAGCATGACAGCAGTGCATGGAAGGCATTGGAAGTGAGGGAGAGAGATTTTGACCATTTGTTGAGTGTCACTACATAGGTTAGCATTATTATATCTAATTCATAGCTGCTAAAATGGAGACTTCTAGCTGGGCATGGTGGCATGCGTCTGTAGTTCCAGCTATTCAGGAGGTTGAGGCAGAAGGAAAATCTAAGTTCAGAAGTTTGAGGCTAGTGTGCTATGATTGTACCACTGCACTTCAGTCTGAGTGTTGGAGGAAGACCCCGTCTCTAAACAAATGAACAAATACATAAATCATTTTTAATGGAGGATTCTAAAGGCTGAGTTGACAATTGTCAAACAACTGGTGAATAGCAAAGCTGGGATCCCAACTTTGTCTGGTACTGGAGTGAATGTTAAACCACACTGAAATTCTTGAGGTAGAGAAGGCTTGAATTTTTACTTTATTACATGTCTGCCTTTCTTCTTCACTCTGTAACCCACATGCCTCTCTTAATTGTTTTGAGGTGAAGAACACCACCATACAAAACACAGTCACACAGCTCACAAGTAAAGCTCACTGAAAGGGGATTTGGGGAAATGAGAGGAAAGAGATAAAACAGTCCAACCAGACTACTGAGATGCCACCATGGATTAGAATGCAGCATTTTTATTGTAAAAGTCCACGTTAGGCAATTCCCTTTGTGAAAAGGTTTCCAAATACATAGACAGGGAGCAGCTTATAATAGGTATTAGATTATATATAATATATATTCATATTGCCAGTACTATGCACACATTGGAAAGCTAGCTTTTTTTAGTGTCCCCATTACAGAACACATTTCAAGTTGACAATAACATGTTTCTCACCATTGAAACTTGCCAACAACTCTCCCAAAGAGTCAACATTTAATATATTGACAATTCAAAACAAGAAAATAATTCATCCTATTTACATTTGTTTGAGGTTATATACTGGAGCACTGATATATTAAAGGTTTGTAAAACTGGCAGCTAAATGTGTTTCAAGATTCATCCAGATGACTTGATGATGACTTTACATGGTTTTATATTGACAAAGCCGCTCTCTCTTCCTTTTTACTCTTTTCAGGTTATCTGTAAAGTTATACTAGCTATAATTTAGTTATAACAGAGAGCAATAATTTCCATAAAAATAATTAACAAAGGCTGCTATTTTAGAAAAATAAGGATTCAAATTCAGGATGAGTACATGAAGATGGAGCTCAACTCACCATGTTTTAAGTCTGGAGAAACTGCTTTGTTTGATCACAATATAATCTAATGAGACCACAATCATAGGCTCAACCTCTATGCAAGTCATTCATTTTTTTTCAGTTTTTAAAAGCGAATCTTCAGTACTTATTTTTCTTCACAGAGCACAGAATACTACATTCTGAACACTAGTCAGGTATGAATTTTGCTTATTCCTGTTTTAAGTTCACAAACAAAATTGTGGATGGGTAAGGACTGACTCATCCCCAAACCTGGAAAAATAATACACAAACTCTAATTATGCCCTAGTAGAGTCATTTCTATACATAAACATAGGACATAAATATTGTTTTAAAAGGAGTATGGACTTTGCCTGAAAGAAATTTTTGAAAATGAACATAAATAGCTGAAGTTCTTTGGATCTTTCTGGTTATTTTTACAAAATCAAATATCACTTGACAACACCTATGAGAAAAGATGAATCACTGGTTTCAGGCCAGCACAGAGATTTGCCAGAAGCATATGAGGGCAATTCACTTCAAACCATATTTATTGAGCACCAACTATGTGCCAGGCACTATGCAAGGTGCTATGGACCCAAAGAGGAAATGACAAGGATTCTGCCCACAAGGCACTCACAATCACTAGAAGCAGATCTTGAGATGGAGAATAAGTTCTGATATGATCTATCATCCTAAAAGGAAGAAAAAAATAGCGGCAAGCACATACAATTACTTTATACTCTAGTTATGAAATTGGGCATATTTAGAGGTGGCAAATGTTGATTATTCAGTCTATATTTTACTTAAAGTGTTGTCATATGTCATACAAGGAAAAAAATAAGCTGTTCGAATCTTCATGCATGAGGGAGAAGGCAATGGAAATTCCTCCCTCCATTTCCAAACCCAAATCCTTATCATTACATTCAGGATTCTTTTATAGCCCAAGGACACAAAATAAAAGACAATAGGATGATAACTTCATTTATTTGGGATCTAAAGAGATGCATGCACTAAACTTGAAGCATTCTAAGTTATTGAAATATTTACATCATTGTACATGAATGTGGAGTAAATTTTCTGTCTCTCTTGAGATAAAGGCATAATAGATCTCTGGACTAGTCTTTCATATTTAAAGTGAGTTGCGATTTTTCTCAAATGAGGGAGGTATTCTATTGGGATCAAATTTATGACAACTTGACCCGAAATGAACACGGGGTACAGTTTTGGACCTTTTCTATCTAATTGCATTACTTATCTAGTAAGGATACCACCACTGTAAATAGTCAGGGCTTTCACTATTTCAGTTGCTGTAGCTGAAAAATATCTTATTTGGTTTGAATGTTCTTGCTGTAATTTTACTTTGCCTTGCAGGTTTGAAACACAGCAAACATCGAAGTTCAAAGTACATTAACCAAAGGAGGGTTGGGCACAAACAATATGACATTATAAAATTTACCAGGTTTGGACATAGAAACAAATTCAGATCATTATCAACCACATAGAGGATTATTTAAGTGGACTTAGAACAGACATCTCTCCATGAGACTCAGTGAATAAGACCCATATCAATAAAACCCATACCTCTTCACAGGTAGAGGTAGGAGACCCAATAAACCAGATTAAACAGGCAGAAGGCAGTAGGGAAGAAGATCCGAGCATAGGAGTCCATTTTGGCAATGCGAATATGTATCCTCCCATGTCTCCAAGCTCCTGTTCGACAATCTTCGAAACAGCAGAAAAAACTGGCACAGTCCTTGCCATCCAGACACTCATAGCCATACTCTTCATCTCTCTCTTGAAGGTGTGTAGCATTGTTCATTTGAATTGTTGCTGATCTTGGGCGGATATCAATGGTAGGGGCCTGGGATGAGGGTAGGGAAGGAGAGGGATCAGTTAGTTATACTTGAGAGATCCTAGACTGTTTTTCCACAATGTCACCAATGTGATGATGAATCTGAAGATGGGTACTCAGGAAATTGCTATGACATCATGATCTACAATGGTAAAATTGAACTTAGAAAGATAGCACATTTGCAGATTTCAAATTTTGAGCTTAAGCAGTGCAGCTGAAAATAATATCATCAAGCTAATAGCTATAGCAAGGAGATTGAACACCAAAATAACTCAAAGTTAAAGATTTAAATCAAACTACATGGAATCTTATTCTAGTAACTATTAGATGTGAAGTCGGTTACATGAAGGCATTTAATGGTGCTGCATGTGAGTGGAACAGATAAATAAAAATGCATCAATTCTGAAATCAAATATTGTGTCATGCTTAGTTATAGGCAAATAGAAAACCCATTACACTGAGCAAATGCATTAAATGCTGTTAATAGAAAATGTTAAAATCTATAGAAATACAGAATGTTCCTGATTTTATACCACAAAAGTATGCCTTATGTTTTAAAGGACTATGATATTTTTGCTAGCATTCACTATCCGTAAGCTTAAGAATGTCAACAATGTTTACCTACATATGAATGGAAATTTCGAAGAGCATGTTACTACTTGGTAAATTTCCTGCTACACCAATTATTAAATTTCTATAGAACTAAATGATATGTTTAATGTTAATTTGGAGGATTTAGTTTCAGGATAACATAAACAAACTCTAACATCTCAGAATCAGCTACTATAATTGAATAGAAATTCTCATTGTAATATATTATAGTAGAGCCAACAGGCCCAGGGATCACTCTGGAAATAAGGAATGGATATTTTAACTCAAAGCCTTTCAAAAAGAATATTCTTCTTATAGAACTTACAGGTAGAATGAAGAAAAACAGAAATCATTAAGTTTACAAAACAATAATGAACGAATCCATTCTGAACTAGGATTTACAGTTAAATTTTAGTTTTAAAAGAGTACAAACTTGGTAGGTGTAATGAGTAAGACTTGATTCCACTTTTATTTAAAAAGAGGGAGCTCTTTTTGGCTTTGATGGATAAAGCAGCCTCTTTTACCTATGACATTTCATAGGGATTATAACTTTTGAGCTTGGTGTAAGATTAAAACCTATGTGAATTAGAGTATAGTTGCTGAATCAACTCCAGAAGTCTATAGAACTTTCTCCAGCATTATCCCTAGTAGAATGCTTAAATGTCTACGCATAAAATAAAATAAAACACCATGTAAGCATTAATAGTTAAATTTAGCAGTTGCATGCAGTGAATTTCCATTCCAAAAACATTATACCTTGAAGGAAAACATCCGAAGAAGCTTTGGGTTTGTAGACAGAAAAGAGAATTGCATTTGTTTTTGATAAAAAGGAGAAAAAAAAGAAAAGAAAAAAGAGAGAGACAAGATAAATTAAAAATACATTTTGAAAACATAGTAAGTGAAATGAACTGAAATTATAAACACAGAAGGACAGTTGCGAGCTTGGAATAGAACATTTGCTTAAAGTTGAAAAATGGAATTTTGTAATTACCTAAGAACATTTTAAATAAATTAATCTATGATTATCTGACTGAAGAAGCCAGAGTTGTTCCATTGTGAGGAAGTTTCCTATTGCCTAGTTCCCCTGTTTAGAAATACCATAATTTTATTTTCTAATTATCATCAAGGATAACTTAATAGGTGAGTCTTGACACAATTATCCAAAAGACATATTAAACAGGAACAAACTTTCAGCTTCTCATTCCCAGTTTACTTTCTTGGTAGCTCTGATAAATCATCTAATTGCCTTGAAAAGAGAAGTGCATGAAATTCTCAGGCAATTTCATTTTCTCATTTTATTTTAATCTTGTTCTCCTCTGCCTTTTCTTCTTCTGCCATTTCTATGACCCTGAATTAAGGAATCTACTTCTATCTCTGCAAAAAAATTCACTCTGGCATAGCTGACAGAGAGGGCCAAGGGACTTTTTCCAAAGGACTCATCAGAACTTGTTTGAAAGCCAGTCCTCACATCCTTCTTAGAGCAGGCAGGTAATAAGCCAACTCTCAATAGAACCACCTTCTTGTGGGAGAGTGAAATGGAAAGTGAACAAGAGGGAGCAAACAGAAACAACACAATAAGGAAAATAAAACAAGGATAGAGAAAATAGAAAGTCAGAGAGAGGCAGAATAGACAGGGAAGGGAAGGACTGCATAAAGCATTGTAAATATTTGAGCAATTAAAGACAAGCATTTTTTAAAATTAAGAATGATGCTTCTTTCTTTATATGTTACAAAGTCTTATATTCAAATAGACACATTACTCTTGTAGTATTTCACTTGGGTTTCTAGAGATGTATCAGAATACAACCTAGAATCAGCTAAATTTCCTCCTTACAATTCAGCCTTCAAAGTCTGTGGGTTGCATAGCTAGAGACTATTACGGTCCTAAAAGAAGAAGGCCAGGAAAGGTTGTAAACCCCGGATGGTCAGGTGATTTGCTTTGCCCATGTCTTGGGAGGGAATGGGCCTTAACTTTCATCAGCACTTCTGTAAGCCAGCCACTTTGTTCAGGTGTGTAAGTGGGTACCTGCGTGCTCTCCTCAACACCCACAATAAAAAACAGCTGCTTTAGGCTTTTGGGTTTGTGCCTCATCTTCGCCATTTAAAGTTTACTGGCAAGTAGAAGTCATCCTCCCTCTTTTCAAATCATGTGACACTGAAATCAGTCCAGGCTGGTAACTGTATAAGTCATCAACATCAACAGTCATCACCAACTACTAATGTTAAGTACCTTCATGTATAGAGTACTATGTGATATTTTGGGGTGTTTTTGCCCTTCCTTGACACATTTATTTCTCATGGCAGCCCCAAAAGACAAGTGTCTTTAACTAATACTCATTATATAAATAAAAAACAAAAACTCAAGGAGGCTAAGTAATTTGCCCATATAATAGTAAATCATTTATTTTAAAAACAAAAAGGTACATTTTGAGAATGAAATCAATTGAAATTATCTGGTGACAATACACACACCACACTTCCACACACACTAAATCTTTTGCAGAAATGTAGTCATCTTTGAAACTTCAAAGACCTAATAGCTTCCTAGTGGAATGCCTTAGATGGAAGTTTTAATTTAAAACATCAGTAATTAAAAAATATTATTATGGTAGGGCACAGTGGCCATGCCTGTGATACCAGCACTTCAGAAAGCTGAGGTGGGTGGATCACCTGAGATCAGGAGTTTGAGACCAGGCTGACCAATATGGTGAAACCCTGTGTATACTAAAAATACAAAAATTAGCCAGCCTTGGTGGTATGCACCTACAGTCCCAGCTACTCAGGAGGCTGAAGCAGGAGGATTTCTTGAACCCAGGAGGCAGAAGTTGCAGTGAGCCAAGATCATGCCACTGCACTCCAGCCTGGGTGACAGAGTGACACTGTATCTCAAAAAATATATATATACACATATATATGTGTATATATATGTGTAAATAGATATATATGTGTATATATATATACACACATATGTATCTGTGTGTATATATATATATATATATATAATTGTAAGAGGGCAGAAAAATCAGTGAAACCTGGAATAATAGCAAATAGAAGATGAATATATTTCTCAACAATAGTTTTAGTCTCCACAAAATAGAGCAGGTCATTATATCTGTATAAGAATTCTGACATAGAGAGAAAAACAGAATCAGGCCCGAGTCTCTCTCAAGTAATTAATGATCATAAATGAATCCTTATGGCCTGGCTACACTCATGCATTCTGTTTTCATCTTGGAGTCCAAACTGCTGAACCTTAGCCTGCAGATAGACTAATGAAAACAAACTAAACCAAAATCATGAAAATTTCAGTGATCCCAATAGGAAATGATACATACAGGGTTTTTCTTCTTTTTATCTTTATCCTTGCTTGGTTTCCGGTTGCTGACAAAATAATGCAAGGTGCCATACTCCACCAAAGCAGAGAAGACAAAGATGAAACAAACAGATACAAAGAGATCCATTGCTGTGACATAGGAGACTTTGGGGAGCGATTTCCGAGCAATGGTGCTGAGGGTGGTCATTGTCAGGACAGTGGTGATACCTGAAGAGAGGATCAATGAAACAGGTCATGTGATTGCATGAGCAAATTGGGTAACTGAGTCACTTGTGAGACTATACTTGTTTCATGACTTCTGATAGACAGTTTCTGTAATGGGAAAGGAGGTATAAGTGGAATTAATTCACATTATTTACAAATATTTATTGCCTGTCTTCTATACATCAGTTGAAATGATAAACACTGGATTTGCTCTGGCCTTTATGTACCTTATATTTTAGTGAGAGAGATACACTGTGAATCAAGTCAACAAAGAAAAGTATAATGTCACATTATGGTATGTGCCATGGAGACTACAGGGATATGAGAATCTAGTGAGATGGAATGCTCAGAGAAGACTTTTTTGAGGAGTTAGTGTTTAAAGTGAAGCTTAAATCTAAGAAGAAACTAAATTTTTGATTATTATTAAATTAAGGGAGGGTTCTGAGAAAGATAAATTTTGTCTGTTTTTAAATTTTTAGAAGGCCTGGCACCTGGAGAGGGACAAGAAGATTAAGGTGATTTTAGTAAAAAAATAAAATAAAATAAAAACGTTATAAAATGTGGCACATCCAAACAGTTTACATTTTATTCAAAGTACAAAGAGAAATTATTCAAAGATGCTAAATAGAGGAGGTGGGTTATGTGTAAATGACATGCTCTGATTGATAAATTCTTTTAGATTATTATAGGATTAAAATAAGTATCTCACAAGTAGCATAATAAGTAATATTTACTGAAAACTTCCTCCTGTCAAGCGCCATGATAAGTACTTTATGTACACTGTTTCGTTGAATCTTCACAGCAGGTATTTTCATTCTAATTTTATAGATGAGAAGAACAAGGCTAAAGGACCAGCGCCACATCCAATAGTTAGTAAGTATCAGACAGAACTGAACACAGAAATTACATGTTTGATTTCAAAGCTCTTATTTTGCTAATTATACAACAGCACCTAAGCAAACCTGTCCTCTCCAGTGGTTGTTTAGTGACAGAGAACAATATCAAGACAACCTATATTCATCAGCCAGAGAAGGATAAGGGGCATTCCTGAGTAAAAGTTCTGTTATTGGCCAGGCACGGTGGCTCAATGTCTGTCATCCCAGCACTTTGGGAATCCAAGGCAGGTGCAACACCTGAGGTCAGAATTCACTAGCTTGGCCAACATGGCAAAACTGTGTCTCTACTAAAAATGTAAAAAATTAGCTGGGCGTGGTGGTGCTTGCCTGTAATCCCAGCTACTAGCAGGGGCTGAGGCAGGAGAATTGTTTGAATCGAGGAGGCACAAGTTGCAATAAGCTGAGATTGTGCCACTGCACTCCAGCCTGAGTGACAGAGCAAGACTCCATCTCAAAAAATAAATAAATAAATAAATAAAGTCGTGTTATTTATATTAAAGGCAACATGGATTCAGTATGCAAATATGTTCTAGTATTCAGGATTCAAATACATGGATTCGGTATTCAAATAGGTTCTAGTATTCAGTATTCAAATAGGCCATAGGAATGTAAATCATCTTAACAGCCTAGGCCTGAGTATTCTCATCTGTTGGACTAACTCTTTGAAGGTCCACCTAGCTTATTAATCTACAATTCTAGTTCAGAATTTCTAATCCTGAGTGGAAGCATCTTTCTGTACTCTAAAAGCAGTAATCTCACACTTTATCATCTCCAGGTTTGTGATTTATATTTCCTACGGGGGACAGAAAAGAAAAAAAGAACGAAGTTTCCATTACTTAATGATGTGCAATTATAACTATTACTGCTAACCAAGAAGCTTCTAGGGGACAGTCAGATTCTCCTGTCTCAAACAGCAGTGCTAGGGAAACTAGGACAAAACAGGTAGAGAGACTAGAAGAGAAAGAGAAGAGGATGATTGAGAGAAAAGCCCCAGTAACGTACAGGGAAAGAAGAAAAGGTTTTATTCTCTATGAAGTAGGTAACTGGTAGAATATGCTTAGAAGAAACACTCTTGAAAAAAGGATGAGTAAGAGGAGATAAAATTGCCATTATCTTTCTAATCATTTTCAAGTCTTTGTCAGAGTCATTTTTGAAGAGGTTAGGTACATTTCCAAGAATTATGTGGTTCTCGTGGGTCATTTAATTGTAGCTTACTGTGAAAGTTTCCTAAATACATATTGTGTTATGAAATTCCAGAGAGTGGAAACACTAACGTTGATTGAAATAACTATAGAGGAAGGGTAGCCTTTAATAGAGAAAAGAGGTGATCAAGGGAACTACGTTTATAAATACCATTGTCCTTTTTCTATACTATTACCAATTACATAATAACCAATCTCCCTTTCTAGTCTGTATACTCTATGACAACAGAATCTGTCTTGATGACTATTATAACCCTACAGTGGAGCAGCATGCTGGGACTCAGTAAATATTTGTTCAATGAATGTGTGAAACAGCGAATCAATGCATAGTACACACACGAAAGATCAAAGGTGCTCAATCTACATTTGAGAATAGGAATCCATAATTATGACTTTTGGGAGATAGTTTTAATTGCAAATAACAGTAGCTAACATTTACTGATCTTTTCCTTTGGCCAGGTACTGTGTCAAGCACTTTATCTCACAAGAGCTTCACAATGATTCTATAATATAATGATTATTATTATTATTACATGTGACAAACATTGAGCATTGGAAGAATAAAAATTGCTCAAGATAGTAAGTGACGGGAGATGAGATACAAACCTAGGCAGCCTGGCTTCAAATGCGGTGCTCGGAGACACAGTATTTTAGCCCCATAAATAAATGAAAAATATGCAGCATGAAGCGCTAGACAGTTGGGATCTATTGTAGATTCCTGACTGGGGAGGTGATATAGGTCTGGGGTCTTCCATGTTGTCAGGGTAGAACATTAAGGAGGTTTGAGATCCTCATCTATAAACTAGGGGTACTGGTGGTAGTGATGGGGAACCTTATAAGTCTCTTGGGAAGATTAAATTTAAAAATGAGCACAGGGTACCAATACCTACTAAAATCCCAATAAATATTAGGTATTGGAAAGTTTTATTTCTTAAACTAAAAATATTTAATTAAGTTGTCTATGCACTAATTCATGTAAAAGTTTCTCATTGTACCTAATCACAACTGATATTTTTGCAGAGGATTGAAAGACTAAATTGGCACCTTGACCTTTGTTTTACAACCAGGCCTGAGGCCATACTTGACCCTTGACAAGTGGACATATCAGTATTTGTGGTAGATATCACAGATGAGTTCATTTATTAAAAATGTGGGATGTGATAATTTGGGAGAAACAAATTCTGACATGCAAGATAAACATTGATCCAGCAAATTGGGAAAATGTTATTTAGGCTACACAGACATTCATCACAGCCATGTAAAAGTAAACTCTTGAAGAACCACCTCATGATATTTTCAGGGCTGTGCGTGGAGCCACAGGAAAGAGAACTGCAATGACATCAATAATGAGAGGCAGAGCAGTGATGGTTTTAACTGGCTTCTCAACCAACAATAAGACAGTTTCAATTCTCATAAGTAAATAAGACTTTTCTTAGCTGGGTAGATGAAATATATCCATAGCTTTTACCAGTTCCTCTGCTCCTGGCATGAAGTAAGCTCTTCAGGGATGTTACTTCACCTCAAATCAACTGGGTGAAAAATACCAAATGGTATTTTCACTTCATTCATTGTTACTACGCCAGGAATATGCCTCACCAACTACCACCTGGGCACCAAACTACATTCACTTTTATATGCTCCAAGATGATGGCTGCCCATACCCTAGGACTCTGTGAAAACAGGCAGTATCTCTGAGCCACATGGATAAATTTATCTTATTCATCAAAAAACTTGGCCTAACTGTTCTGTGGCAAGAAGCTTAAAGCCTACAGGTGTTTAAGGTCATCTCATTTAACTGAAAATGTAACAGGAAACACTGGAAAAAGTAACAGGACTGAATGAAATCTAGAGCAGTATTCTAAAAGGTGACTGCACATTTGAATCACCTGGGGATTTTGTTGTAGTTTTTCTTTTTCTAAAAAATTTATTTATCATACTTTAAGTTCTGGGGTACATGTGCAGATCATGCAGGTTTGTTACATAGGTATATACATGCCATGGTGATGGTTTGCTGCATTCATCACCCGTCATCTACATTAGGTATTTCTCCCAATGCTATCCTTCCCCAATCCTCCCTCCCCCTGCTATTCCTCCCCTAGCTCCCCACCTGTCAGGCCCCGGTGTGTGATGTTCGCTCCCTATGTCCATGTGTTCTCATCGTTTAGCACCCACTCATGAGTGAGAACATGCAGTGTTTGGTTTTCTGTTCTTGTGTCAGTTTGTTGAGAATGATGGTTTCCAGTTGTTGTTTTTCAATCCTAAGTCATGTTCTAGACACATTAGATAAGCATTTCTTGGGGTTGAACTAAATCATTTGCACTTTAAAAAGTCCTCTAGTGACTTAAATGTGCAATTAAATTCAAAGAGCACTGATCTAGAAAAGTGAGACAGCAAAGTTAAAATACAGAAACTGGCTCAGCTCAGCTTCTCACCTGTATCCACAATTGGCCTTCAACAAGGCCTCCCACCCAGAGCAAACCTATGTCCCATCTGCTGAGGTGCAGATCTACCACCTCCTTATGTTGTGATCTTGTGTCCTTGCAGCACCTCTACTTCCTTAGCTCAGCTCCAAAAACTGTGATAACAATGATCAGTACAGCAACTTGTACATGCAGGTGTTGTGAAGAATAGAAAACACATAGAGACCGTATTGCGCATTTCTGACTTACAAATTACAAACAAACAGAAGCACCTATCTGCTATTTGCTTAAGGGCCTCTCTCTCATTCCTTAAGTCACTCACCTTGATCTTTTCTTCCACCATGATCTCTTGCCAGTGAATACTTATTTACTGGTGGGTTAAATGAGCTACCCAAGCAATCATAAGAGAGATTTTGGCCAGCAAGAATCCAGGTTCAAGAGGAGAGATTGATTGGAAATCTCTTCCTTAAAATGTTTTTGGGAAAAGGATGATTGGCATATGTCAATATATTTGTTCCATCCATTCATAAGTGTATACATCAATTAAACAATTATTTGAGGTACTGTACTAGAGAGGTACAAGACTCACATTCTGATGAGAGAGACATAGAAGCATGTAATGCAGTCATTTCACTCACAGTGACAAGTAATAATCCTAAAGTAATAGGCGCAACATATTTGGGGTTTGTTTCAGCATGTAGCATTAGACAAGATATTTTAATTTTTGAGAAGGACTTGTAACACAAAGTACCACATATAACAGAAAAAATCAAAATAACTTCCTTTTGAAACAGATGGGAAACTAAATTAGGTTTGGAAGAGGACAGATATGCAAATAATGTCTTTTTTCCTCCAGTAATCACTTCTGCCCTCAGCTTAATAACTTAGTACATACCATTTTGTCAGAAAATGACTATAGTAGCCAACATTTCTGAGGCTTTACTATGTTACATGCACTTTGCATCGAATAACTTATCTAACCCTAGTAGAACCCAATAAGTTAGGTACAGGAAATGATGCAGGTTTTATATGTGAGGAAACTGTGAATTAGAGATTAAACGACATTCCAAAGTTATACTAAATGTGTTATGTCAAACCCAGATTTGTGGGACTTCAAAACCCAATTTCCTAGCTATTATACACTACTGCCTCTTTAGACAGAGTTAGCAAGAGATATGGTTCTAGGTTTTACATAGCTGATGAAAGGGTGTTGAATTTATTCATCTCTCACTAACTTTATTTTTAGCTAAGGTTTAAAATTTTTCATGTGTTGGGCTTTGTTTTAGTCTGCGTGAGACATCTTCCCCATGGGAAGAAAAAGATGTGAAAAGTCAAGGCAAAGATCACCATGTATATTAGATTGAGCAAAGTTAAAAGTCTCTTTTCCCATAAAAATTTCACAGGTAAATATGTTTTCTCAAAAATGCTTTTTTCAATGGCTCTTCTATAAAGAGTCAGTTACTTCAAATGTGATCCCAGTAATTACACATGTAGGAAATAGCCAACAGCCAATGGTGTGCTGGTAAATGTGTAACAATTAACTCTAGAAAAAAGAAGGCCCTGATTTTTATTGGTTCCATGTTGTTAATATTTCCACCTTGGCTAATTAACTACCAATCTGACATCACAGAAAGTGATGAAGTTGGGAAGAGATAAACACAATCAGCTTTCAAGCGCTGGTGTGAGTAGCTTCAGTCTATTACCCAGAGACCTAAACAAACAAATAGGTTAGTATTAAAAGGGTTTTAAAAATAGTTAGCTAAAATTTCTTAAGAAAAGTTACTCAAGAAAAGGTGTCAAGGTAATTAAGAAGAACCAAACTACAGAAGTAGAAAACATTAAATACTATTTAAAAAAAAATCCAGTTCTCTTGAATATAAAACAAATGATATTTCTATGTAATTGCTGACTAAATTTAAAGCAGATCAACATAGAAAAAGAAATAAAAATTACTTGTATTTGGTACTTATCTTAAGAAACTGCAACATAAACCAAGATGTCTCACCTAAAGATGTTCTGGCTGGAACAGCATCCTTATTGATCCAGAAAGACACCCAGGATAGGACGACAATGAGTGTGCAGGGGATATAGGTCTGGATGGTAAAGTATCCCATTCTTCTGCTCAGATCAAAGTAGACACACATGACCACATAATCTCCTGGAACAGAACAAAGATAGCACCATACAACATTTTATCAATCACTGCAAAGCATTTAAAGATAAGCATGTATTCAATAATCTTGCACACACATTTAAATTGAGAGTTTTCTACAAGTGATATGTTAAAAACTATTTTTGCCCACTTGGGTTAAAAAACAAAAACGAAACACAACCTGAACTGAATCCTGACCCTTTTAGAAGCGATTTATCTACTTGATGGAAGGAAACATTTTTAGCATATTGACCTTATTTTCTTCTTTCAGATGATTTCTGATGTCTTCTCTTCCCATTTCACAAACATTATAAAAATGTTTGTGTGCTGAGGATGGCAGGGAACAGTATTTCTACACTGTGCATATCTTGTCTGCATTCATTCTAGGTTTTGTAACAATTTCCTCTTATTTCTTAGGACAAAATCTTATCTATAAAGATCAGAGAGGAATATCCTGGTGCTTGACACAAATAAATAAATATTTTACTCAGAATTTATAACTAAATTCCTTTGATGAGACATTTTTCACATGGTCATTGAATCATATGGCTTTCCTTTACAGCAGTTACTTTAAATTTTAAGTGTTCATTCCTGTGGTGATTTTGCAGTATCTGTCCCCCTATTGGACTCCATCTGCATGAGTCCACAAACAGTGCCCATTTAAGCCTACCATTGCAAGCCAGTACTTAGCATTCTGCATGACTCCAGACAGGCATTAAGTAACATTTGTCAAGTAATCGTGCAAATGAATGAATGCCTTTATAAATTTTACACGTAAAAAGCCTCTAAAAATAAAGAAGATATATTATGGAACATTTGAATTAAAAAGAGAAATTTATGTAAATAATCCAGAGACTATGTTAAGACAAAGTACTAAAGGAATAACCATATAGCAAGGTATGGGAACAATTCATTGTGACACAATTTGAAGTCTCTGATTTCTTTTTTTTTTTTTTTTTTTTTTTTATTGGGAGGGAGTTTCGCTCTTGTTACCCAGGCTGGAGTGCAATGGCGCGATCTCGGCTCACCGCTACCTCCGCCTCCTGGGTTCAGGCAATTCTCCTGCCTCAGCCTCCTGAGTAGCTGGGATTACAGGCACGCGCCACCATGCCCAGCTAATGTTTTTTTTATATTTTTAGTAGAGACGGGGTTTCACCATGTTGACCAGGTGGATCACGAGGTCTGATTTCTTAAAATCATGATGCATATGTTGCTGTTAAAATTCCATGTCCTTCACTTTGAATCATTCCAAGCAAAGTTTTAAAGCATTTGAATTTTAAAATCAGAAAATACGCTACAGAAACACATCCCAGTTACTACACATCTTTTAATACTCAGAGAACATCAGTTTCAAATATTGTTTCTTCACTTACAATGTGAGGTGAATAAATGAGATAGCTTTTCAAATGTTGTCCCTTTTATTTATTTATTTTTTTGGCTAAATTATATTTTGCCCCAAAATACATAGATAATTAAATTCAAATCATATCTTTTAGCTTAATTACTTGGTTTTGTGCCTACATTTATCTACTTATTTGGCTGATTTAATCTGATTTGAAAATAAGGTGCCCTAGAAGCCTCAAGCAGAGAAGATTGACTTAGCAGGGTGAGTTATCACTACTCAGTCTAGTTTTTCTTTTCGACCTTCAAGCTTCACCCCATGCCCCTCAAAGCTGCTGAAATAGCCCTTTATTGGCTGCTCTTTGAGGGAGTAGACTGTCCTCTAACCTTGCAATGTTTCCTAAGTGGGGTTTTGAATGATCTTTAACAGTGCCTTTAGGAAGACTGGCATAAGTTACTTGCTTAAGTCCGACCTGGTTGAGATAGTGATCATGACCTAGCACTAATCGGGGAATTAGGCTTCCAATGGGACATCAGTTTAATCCCAGAGATCAATAAGTAGCAATTATTTAGCAATTGTGCCTAAAGACTTGAAGGTAGAAATTTAATTTTTTATCAATGATAATAGATTTCAGTTAATTCCCACAGCATATGCTCCTCTGTGTTAATTTATTGAACATAAGCTATTTACAGCCACAGCATTTCATAAATCAGCTTTGTCTCTGCTTTTGTCCTAATTTAGAATATAATAAACACAGGCTATGATTGAAGAGCAAACGGATTTAATTTCAGATGACCTCTATTAACATCCATCTTTTTCTTTCTCATTTCTTTGATCAGAATACTAAAGGCAAATGCACCCACTCTTATTCCAGATAGGAAAAGCAAAGTAATAAAGGAAGGTTTTCTATTTAAATAATAACATTTAGGGGTACCTTTTCTCCTATTTTCCAAGTCCTTGAGCTTTCTGCACATTTTAAATGTGTTTAAATAAAAAATTATGAATTATAATGTTTTAAATAAAGCTAGACAATTTTAGTAACTTCTTTTCACCTTTCATTTGAGTGAATGAGGATCTGCACTTTGGCATTAATGATCTGACACTTTTAAAGGTAAACTTTAATTTTGCCCAAAGTTAACAAGATAATTATCTCAATTCAATTCTCCACTTCCCTTTAGGTCAGAGTCTAAACTTCTATGGTCTGCTTATCTATTAATTTCTATTATAAGGTAATGGCTTCTGAGCATCTTTCATCTTTCCCAGGAAGCCTAAAGCTTTTCTTCCAGTGGATCATGGATTCAAGCTTGAGAACAAGCCATTTAAAAGCAAAGCAGCTTCACAGTGACAGCCTGATGCCTGTCATATCTCCAAGGCCACGTCGCTTTTGGTATTCCTAAAAACTCTTGGGCTAAAGAGCCTATAAAATCAAATCCCCTTAAAATGCCGCATCAATGATTCCCCAAGCCCAAAAGGTTTAAATGCCAAGCAAGTCAAAGGTGGTTATTTCTGCCACTTCAAATTTATTCCTTCTGTTGATTTATCCTAACATATGATATTAAAGTCATAGTATTTTATATATTCATTTCATTCCTGCTTTGGTCTTAATTTAGAATCTATAGATGTAGGCTATGATCGAAGAGTGGAGACATATAATCTGAAATAACATCCATTAATATTTATCTTTTTTGTTTTTTTGTGAGATTCTTATGTCTAGTTTTAGGAAGAGACTATCAATGTCAGTTGTTTTTAAGCTGTAGTGGTAAATAATCATGATAGTTTTAAGATTTAATATGTAGTAGAGTGTTTAGGTTTTTATTTCCTACATGAAACTATCTCATTTTAGAAACTTGAAGATTCCATGGTAAAGACATCTTTCCCTCTATTAAATCCTTGAAATAATAGGAAATAATTTTCTAATTACCAATCATGAAAACCTACTATGTGTAGACACTGGACCGAATGGTTTGCATATATTATCTATAAACATCCTAAATCCTTTTTCAGGACGGTGAAAAAACAAAATATGAAATATAACTTCACTTTGTTCCTCTCTCATCATTCTTATTCGACTTAAACATAGTTGAATAAAGTATATCTTATTCTGCTTGGTTAACTTTGAAGGCATAAATAGTGTTGTACTCTTCTTTACATTCCTTTCTCTAGCTCCTGTTTTAAGCCCACAGATATTTTTAATCACTGCTATGCATAGAGCAGTGTATTAGGTAATGTGGAGAATAAAACCTAGGGGGCCTCATTACTGATTTTAAATTAAATGTGTTGAAAGGACAAATGATGGTTTTCTTTCCATAACCCAGATAAAGAGAGATGTTCTAGGACAATGCATTAGATCTAGCTTTAGCATCCCTCATTAAACACTTGAATTGGGGGCAAAATTCCATGAGACTGATTTTGACCAAAGGCGGGCAGGAGAGTTGATTGACTGAGTTTTCATTTGGGCAAATTGTTTTCTGAGATTAGATCTGTACTCACTCTAAGACACAAAATAAATTCAAGATGGACCAAAGATCCGAATTTATGAGCAAATATCAATACTACGGAATGAAAACTATAGAATACATAATCTTAGTGTGGAAAATGCTTTATCAAGTATAACATAAAATTTAAAAGGCATAAAGGAAAAAAATATAGGTTGATTGTGGAAAATGTAACTGGAAGATGGACACACTTGTCTGACTACAACATTCAAAAGGAGTCTACTCTTCATCTTGTGTTGAGACCTCGTGGTGGTGCTAAGAAAATGAAAAAGTCTTCCACCACTCCTAAGAAGAATAAGCACAAGAGATAGGTTAAGCCGGCTGTCCTGAAATATCATAAGGTGGATGAGAATGGCAAAATTAGTTGCCTTGGTCGAGAGTGCCCTTCTGATGAATGTGGTGCTGGAGTGTTTATGGAAAGCCACTTTAACAGACACTATTGTGGCAAATGTTGTCTGACTTACTGCTTCAACAAACCAGAAGACAAGTATGAGTTAATAAAAAACATGAACTAACAACAACGAAAAAAAGACTTCTGTATCATCAAGACTGCTGGCTGGGCACGGTGGCTCACACCTGTAATGCCTGCACTTGGGGAGCACAAGTCACTTGGATTGCTTGCGTCCAGAAGTTCAATAAAAGCCTGGGCAACATAGTGGAACCCATCTCTACAAAAAATTAGCCAGGCATGGCAGCATGCGCCTGTAATCCCAGCTACTCCAGGTACTGAGTTGAGAGGATCCCTTGAGCCTGTGGGGTGGAGTTTGCAGTGAGTGGAGATCCTTCTACAGCACCTCAGACTCCTGCATTCCAGCGTCGAGAATACAGTGAGACTTTGTTTCAAAAAAAAAAGAAAGAGAAAGAAAGGAAGAAAGAAAGAGAGAGAGAGAGAGAGAGAAAGAAGGAAAGAAAGAAAGAAAGAAGGAAAGAAAGAGAAACATTGCTATAACTAGTTTTAAAGGGCAAAACACCACATTTAGTGTGATGAGATATTTCTAAAATAAATAAGAATTCAAAGGCTAATATCACCAAATACATAAAGAATTCCCATTTGTCATTGAGAAAAAATACTAAATTTTTAACTAAACTAAAAGAAAATGAAGAACTTATACATACAAAACGTATGAAAACTCAGCTTTAGAAGGGATCAGTGAAATCCAACATCAGATAATAGTATTTCATTTTTAGCCTGGCAGATTGAGGAAAAACTAAATGTACTGGTGATGTTGGTCCTGAAAAGATGTGGACAGGGAGCAGAGGTGCACACTGTTGGTGGGGATACACAATGATGTGGACTTTCAGGAAGATAATCTGGAAGTATATAGAAACATATATTTTTTTAAAATTCTTGGATAAACACTACAGAAACGAAAAGTTTTCAAATATTGCTATTCAATTGGCACCAAAATTTTCTCATGGTTTGTTATGTGCCCAGAAGTCTAAATAGAATACCCAATCTTTGGACAGAATCCCAATCCCTGAGCTTAAAGGATCCAGAACATTGTTGTGAAGAAAATATTTCCAAATCAATCAGTTGCTAACTTCTATAAATGCTACTCTCAAGCAGTTTCTGCATTCATCACCTGCCCACCATTCTCAGGGGTTGTTTATTCTCTCATTAACTCTTCTGGAATACATTCAACATCTCCTGCCAACCAGGTCCTGTGCGGTCAAGAGAGGGGAAATTATATATAGCTAAGCTCTAGTTTTGCCATCAAGGAGTTGTCAAGCTAAGAAAGTCATATCAATATGACTTTATCACTACATGATGGCACAATAGCTCTAATATAACAGATACATCCCAATTTATCTTACACACCATAAGGAAACGTTCTGACAGGCACATTTTTGAAAATTCTGAGTAAATAAGCCTGTCTTCACTAAACTTAAATAGGTCCATGCTCCCTCTTCAGAAAACGTCCAGGCTTCTAAACCTGACATAAAGGCTGTCTATCTAAATTTAACCTGAACCTTTCTCTCTCATTATTCTATTTATGTCCTCTAAGCCCTAGACAAATAAATTAAATATTTTTATTTCATGCCTTTATGATTTTTCTGCCTTTATTCTTCCTGCCATCATCTCTCTCCTAGATTGCTGAATAATCTCTTTACTCCTTTTCTTCATTCCAACTTTCTGATCCCCCATGTCACCACCACCACAACGACTCCATACACATATACTCCACGATGCGTCTAGACCTGTGCTGTCTAAAATGCTAGCCTTCTTAAACATACTTTAAAATTAAAAAAAAATTAAATTTAATTTCTTAGTTGCACAAGTTACATTCAAGTGCACAAGAGCTACACGTAGCTAGTGACTAGTATATTGGAAAGTACAGATGATAGAGCAGTTTCTTCATCATAGAAAGTTTAATTGGACAGTGCTAAACGAAGCTTTTCTGTCTAGAATACATATTTGTTCAGGTCATTCCCGTTGAGCATCTCAATATGAAATTCACGCTGCTTAACATGTGATTCTGGCCCGGTTTGCTTTGATCCATCCTGAAGCATACCAGCTTTATAATCGCCCACCTTTTAGTCCACCTATATGATTTACTTTCTGCCTTTCCAAGGGGAAACTTCTCATTATTTTGCCTCTGTTTGCAATATGTTGCTCTCAACTTCTGAAATGTTCTCTACCCCTCTGATCGTACCATATACATATAAATACCTCCAAGCTCTTCAATAATTGCCCGCTGATATCAGGACACAATAAAATTCTTTAACTTGTTCTCTGAGGCTTCAAAGGTTGTTTTGTTTTGTTTGTTTTTCCTTCACTATATTCCCGGACTCATATTAAATAGTGTTTCTTCACTTATTGGGGTTCTTGTAGTTCTTTACATGCCTTCCTCACCCTGCTTCCTCTCCCCACAGGGTTCCTTCACCTGCTGCCTCCTCTTGCTCAAACTCTAGCATCTCATCTTTCTTTACTCAATTAACTCCATTCATTTTTCAAATGTCAATTAATGTGCCTCATCATGAAAGAAGCCTTTATTACATCAAATATCCTCAGTAATACATCATAGTAAAAACTCAGTAAGGTCACAATAAAAATATATGATTGTGAATAGTGGATTATATTCTAGATTATAATTATTTTATGGGCTCTATGAGGGATGCAGCTGTACCTATTTTGCTCACTATTTTCTTCTCAGCATCTAATACAGTGCCTGGGACATAGAGGGGAATTCAACAATTATTTGTTAAATAAATAAACGCTTTAGCTCAGAATGACATGAAGAAAATTCTAGATGAGCTGTACACCAGAAGTCTTTAAGACCAAGGTGGAGATTAACATGGGCTTTTAAGATATTAAACTTTACATTACAAATTACTGCATCTGGAAAAATTTTTGTTGAACTTAATGTCAATGGATATAAGGTCACAAGGAACTGTTAGCAATCCTAACTGCTTGCCAAGAAAAAAAAATGGAGAAGGGAAATCAGCTTTATCAGAGTGGCTGCATTATGTTTAGTAAACAATCATTTAGTGATTTGAGTTTCTCAGCCAGATCCATTAGTGAAAGAAGAGAACAAAGGGGTTTGGCTGCTAAAACGCAACTGTCACTGTCTGCCAAGTCTACTAGGTGTGTTTTCATTTAAAAACTTTGCCTTTTTGATTTTATCTGTTAAGTGCATGAAGAAGAACAAAATAGCAATTGAGGGAAATATAATAAAAAATAAAAAGTACATTAAGGTAATTTTTCTGGTTTAAATTTATCTTTTAAAGACTCTATATGAATCTCCACTGAGGGCAGAGGTTGGGAACTATAGTGAAGAATGAGAACTGCTTTGAATCCATTTCCCTAGAAGGGGAACAGTCATTTGTTCCCTGCAGGCTGCTGAGGAGGGATGGTCTTAGTCTCCTAGCTTAGATGGCCATATTTTCGACAAAGGTATTTCTCTGGAAAAAGTGGCAAGTAGTGAGTGCTCGGCAGTTAACCCTTAAGCATCTGGGAGATGGGTGTGTGAGTTCAAGGAAGGTGAGAGGGTGGTAGGGGCATCAACAGTATCTACTGCAAGGGCAGAAATCAGATTAACTGGGTTCAAAATTTGAATGCTGTCACTCACTGGTTGTGCAATTTCAGGCAACTTTCTTAAGTCTCTGAGCCTCAACTTCTCTATCTATAAAGTAAGAGTAATAACAGAATCCACTTCACATCAATATTGTGAACATAAAAATAATTAATATACATACCATTCTTGGTACAATTCCTGGCACATAGGACAGTACAGTAATGTCAGTTATTACAAAACAGAGTAATCTATGTAATTTGATTAAACACTGTTTTGACCTGTAATAAACATGGGAGAAACTTACTAAATATTCAAAAGAGAATTAGAGTTAGAAAGGGTCTTTGAATTTATCTCCATTAACCAATTCTATCCTCTTGAAAATTAAGCAGTTGAGGTTCATCAAAGAAGGATGCTTTATCCAAAGCAGGCCCAAGATTCCTGCCTCACAAACATATACCCCTGTAAAAAATAGCCTCTGCATTCTAAATCAGTGGTTAGGACCATGACGATAAATCCAAAAAACAAACAAAAACAATGTGGAAAGCTAATTGTTAATGTTATTAATGTGGTTAATATAGAAAGGTGGTTTGGATAATTGGGGCCCTCAACCTCAAACAGAGTCTTCGTTTACAATTGAACCTTACATAATCCACATATTACTTTTCAGAAGCTGAAAACTCATTTGTCTGGAATGCATCTGACTCAACAATAGCGGAAATTTTCTCCTGGTGGATAGCTTTAGATGAAAGAAAGCTCAATATCTGCAAAGCCTCGAAATGTAGTGGTTTTCTAGTTTCACAGAGCGAGGTCTTTGTAAACATCCCAGTTTTCTGCCTGCCTTTATTAGAAAATTTTCTTTATGCAAGAGGTTATCTTTCTCACCATTCAAAAAGCTACCACAGATGCCTAGCCCAATGTGGACTTTTGTAATGCAATTCATTTGTCTGAGTCTATAATGAAATTCCAAAAATGCAGCAAATATGTTCACCTTGGGATATACATTAATAAAACAACTTCAGCTCATACATCTAAAACTACAGATACAAATGAATACATTTGCTACTTTGATCCATCAAAAGAGACTGCAATTTCCCAGTATAATTAACTGTAACTCCTGCAAACATCTAACTAGATATTAAAACATGTGTTACATAAATGCAGGGCAAGTCACAGTGGCAGATCTAGTCCCAGGATTCAAGTACATGCGATCTTGATAATAAGATACAGAAATATGAGTACGTTGTTTAAATTGTCCCACTAATGTAGGAATAAACAAACATTGCTAAGACTATTGTGATGACAGGGAAAGTGTTTTGCTAATGGTATGGAAAGTGTTTTGTCATCTTTGGAACACAGGGTATAGATAAAGTGTTTCGAACACAGAGTATAGATAAATTCTGTGACATTGGTAGGTAATTTTCCTGTTGAGTGATTTTTTTTTTTTTTTTGCCTTTGTTAAAAGGCTACCTTCAGCCTTGGAGTAATAGTAAAGTAGCCAATCTTATTCTTGTTTTTAATACATCCATGTATTCTTGTATTAATACATCCATGAAAGCCAGTAATACATTCCTACAATATTAGAGTTCACATACTTGCATTAGTAAAATTATGCTCTTCTGTTCAACTCAGATTCCGAGGAACAGACTAGTTACATACCAACAGGTTTTGTCAAGAGAAGGTAACAAAATATTCTTTTATGTGAAGTTAATGTTTGTGTAGAATATGATTGTGACACTAAAAGATCTAATTTACCTTTTGCAGAAGTCCTATTTTAGGAGAAATTTTAAAATGTGCTTGCATATTCCATTCTTAGCTCTCATGGTTCACTGGAAATATTTTCAGCACTTCAGAAGAGAGGTGCCAATAAGAAGCAGATGCAATAGCAGCATATTATCTTTGATAAGAAAATTTGACTTTAATAAAGAAAATGGGATCTACAGTGGTATCAGTTAAGATGTGATAGATTCTGAGAAATGTTGCAGATATTTACTTTTCGTTAACCATAGATAGTTAGGTAAGTGGTAGATATGCTCCTTTGTCTGAATTGTAACCCCAGAGCCACAGAGGTGGGGTCGATATGTTATATTTTGCTTTTCTGGCATCAAAATGATGAGACTGCATTTCACAGAGAAAATGAGTAGAAATTCTCTTTGTGATGTGTGGAAAGAACCAGGAATTCTCAACAGAAAGATGCCTGGTCCACAGGTCTGTCCTGGAAAACAGATGCCTTGGCCATGGGGAATCACTTTTTCCATCTATTCTGGAGACAGAATCTTGTTCTGTTGAAAAATTGCTTGATATCCATCAATTTATAAAAACAGGACAATATCTCTAGTAAGAACCAAGTTCTTTTCCCAAATTGATCAAGAACTAATTTGTGATAATAGGAGGTTATTTTTAATAAGCAATCTGAGATTCAGTTTCCTATTTTGTAAAATACAGATGACAAAATGCTCCATAGCAACCTGACCTGTTCAATACTTGTTGCAATAACTTGTTGTAATTAATAAACACTTGTTGTAATTACCACCATTTTTGATCCTCTCCTAGGTGCCGAAGGTTCTACTCGGAACTCTGAATGCCACCCAAAGCCTATGTTTTACTATTAGAAATATTTCACTGAGTAGTATACAAAGATTTCAAATTTGTGGTAGCTTCCTTATAGCTACTAACATTGGAGTAGGCATCGAACCAAGTTTTGACCCTAAATCCAAGCCTTACCAATTATTTTTTAATAATTCTAATAAAGTAACACCTGCAAAGTTTAGAAGGGCAGTATGAACATTGGGGGATATGTGAATCATGGCATATAGGTTCAGACTATAATTAGATGGATGCTGTCTTGTGGATTTGAAAGTATGCATGTTAAAAGTCTTTATAAATATGTATTTTATATGTTTTGTCTATAAATAATTTGTATTCTTTAAAAATTACAAATTCTTACAAACATTTGTTCTTTATTTTAGGTCATAGTTTGTTTCATTCCTTGTTTAATATTCCTACTAAAGTTTGAGAACCACCAGAATTTAAAATATTTAAAAAAGAAGGAAGAGAATACAGTAGAGGAGAAAGAAGAAGAGAATAGTTGGGAATACTCTTAAAATGATGTTTCTAAAAAATATATTTCATTGAGCATTTGTCACATAATATGCTAAAAATAATGACTTCTTCAATCAGGAACATTCGATTTTGTGAAACAACATGCTATACCACTGGAAGTTCACCATGCACATTAGCATGTAAGTGCTTTTGCACTAGGAGATATTTGCCTTTAACTTAGCATTTTCCAAATATATATTTTCACAAATCTAGGCTTTTAGGAAACATTTGCTATAGCTTACAGTACCCATATTCAGCAGGACTTGCTGTGGGGGACACTCCTCTTTAGGAGTCATAATGTCCTTTGTCTTCCCTCACTATTTTTCTGACCTAAACAGAAATGTATGCCCTTTTAGAAGTATTGGAAAGAAAAGATTCTACTCTTTCTGCTTTCACTTTATTCATTTTGTTTTATCTAACTGATGAAATTAAGACACTTCACCACTTAGGTGTTTTCTTACTGAATGGATCTTGTAATTCCTTGCTTTTGTCTTTCATTTGATAAGCTCTCTTGAGTCAAGGCATGGATTACTGTTTAGATGATGACCTCGTGGTCTCTCTCCGTGCCTTCTATGGGGGCTCAGTGGGTGTCAGCCAGCTATTCTAAGCAAGTGTATGGTCTTCCACACCCACTTCTTTCTTGAGTTGGTTAATACCAAATATTAGCCCTGGTGTATAAACCTAAGAATCCCAGCTGTAAATAAAAACTAATTCTACAAACCAAGGCTACCTGCAATCGAGATGGTATTTAAATTCTGTCTGTTCAATTTATAGCTATATCTCACAAATGGGTCAAAATCAAGAGATAAAGAGAGAAATGTTATTAATAAATATAACCCCAAATCCAGAAACCTCTTTTGGAGAAATTTATTTTGTCATTTTTACCCTTTTGATGAGCCTGGGTAACTTTGCATTTGAAGCCAGACCTGATTAGTCTAACACTGGCACTGACATTTTCTTAAAGAAAAGGCTTCACAGAGGGAGAGAAACCTAATGTTATCAGAATACCAAGCTTTCTAAAATGGCTTTGAAAGCAGCTGGAAAAAAAAAAGAATGTTCAAATTCAGGCAACTGCAGGCAGTGGTTGCAAAAGGTCAAATCACAAAATGTTCCCCAAGATGTCAAATCACTCCTGGGGATACTCTGCAAAATTATGGGTTTAAAAATTTGACCTTACTTGCTCTTTATTCCTAAGCATTCAATTTTAAACTACTACACCCATTTCCCTACGGAATTCTTTCCATCCAGGAACTTTTTCATTCTGTGATATTCAAGGATATTTTTAAGATACTGTTAAAAATCATTGCCAATATATATTTTAAAACCTCTGTAAATTTTACCATACTATATAGAATTGGTTCAAAAAACCTAGACTTCTCTGAATAAGGAAACTTTGTTTTGGTGGGAGAAACACTGGATTCAAAGTCAGCAGACCTTGCTTCTAATTCCTGTCTACATATGACCTTGTTGTATAATCCTGGATGAATTCCATCTCTTTCCGGCTCTCTTTCTCTTCCCTATAAATTACAACAAATTCAATTAAATAATAGATCAGTAAAAACCCTATATAGCTGTTAAATATAATTTTAATATTTAAAAAATTATAGTGTTGTTTTTGAAATTTACATATGTAATATATATGTCAAATTTTAACAATGGGTGTTCTAAAATTTATTTTTGAAAAATTAAGGAATAAAAGATTTGATGAAAAATTTTTAAAAACTGTCATTTCTTAGTTTGACTTCAGCTTTATAATGCGGAGCAAGGAACATTACCTTATTTTTCTTGTCTGTTTTTTCACAGATGAATTGGAAAAAAAATTATCATCTGTACCTCATAGATTTGTTAAACCAATTAAATAAATGATTCCTATGGTGTATTTAGCACAGGGATTGAGACATGATAGGTGCTTAACAAATGCTACTGAATGCTATTACCATTTTTTTCCCACTTTTTAAATGTCTTCATATAATTCATAGGGTCTTCTAATCTTGAGAATCTAGCTGTATATCACAGTTGTTTGTTTGGGTTTGCATTTACAAAAAATGCCTTTAAGTTCTTCTGTACCTGTCAGGAAATCACATGCTTAGTCCCTTTCTTTCTTCTTCCAGTTTTAAATCTAAAAATCCTATAGCTGTACATCTAACAGAATCTTTTCTCTTGCATTGTAATGCCTACTTGGAGTCAAAGACAAGAAAGCATAACCATTCATTTTTCTTATTTTCCTGACAAGACTATACTACAGCCCTAGCATTGTGAGAAAGCAGCAGCCCAGCCATAACATAAGAATGCTGCCTAGCAGAAGGTGACAGGCCTTGTACTCTACATGAAATCTGCAGAATAGAGGGTCCCCCTCAGAGCCATCTTGCCTCTACTCCACTCATTCATAATCACCTCTGTACATCAAAAAACTTTGTTGTGACTTGATTGCGTCATTAAGTAAAATAATATGACTACTTTGGAAAAAGTAGGTAACCATATACATTTTTAGATTATATTTGGACTTTAGAATCAAGTTTGTCTTGGTTTCCAATTTACATGCCAAAGAATAATTAAAAAAAAATTATATTGAGTCTCACTCTGTTGCCCAGGCTGGAGTGTAGTGGCACCATCTTGGCTCACCACAGTCCCACCTCCTAGGTTCAAGTGATTCTTTTGTCTCAGCCTCCTGAGTAGCTGGAATCACAGGTGCCCGCCACTAGGGTCACCTAATTTTGTATTCAAATAATGAATTCTGGTCTCAAGCTGTTTGCCATGTAAGGCATTGAGTCTCTTTTGTTTTATAAAGGACAAACCAGAGTGGGGGTTAGTGTTAAGCATTTTCTGTCCACAGGGAAGATTTTAGTTGTACTCTTGAGCAGAATAAACTTCTAGGAGCTACTGCTCTGAGAGAAGGATCCTGAGAATCCAGGTATGTAGGCATTTGCCCCATATCTGGCTTCTGCTACTGTAGGATTGATATAGGGGATTACCAAAGGCTCTGTAATTCCATTATTTTGGGTTGGTACTTGCTTTATTTTCACAAGTTGTAACCCATTACTAATCAGCATCAAAAACAATTGTACGATGCTCTGCTCACCAAAACCGAAACTGTTTCTGTCCTCATTACAGAGAGTTTTCAGTGCCAGTACTTTCATTGCTGATTTAGAATTTGCATTTGATCATGCCGTGTTGAGCTAAAAGATATTTTACAGATCAGACCGGTTACTTCAAATGAATAAGAGGAGACCTGAAAGGGACAGGAGCTTGTCAAAGGTCACTGTTCACACCCCAGAACCTGCACGTGAAGCCAGGTCCTTCAGTTTACACAGGATGCCTTTAATATTCTCATCAATACTGTCATTTTGATAACTAAACTATGAGTTATAAATCTGAACTATAGTTTTAGCATGAAATATTTAATATATTTTTCTCTCTCCTTTGTCATGCTTGAGTTTCTGAATAAGCTTCAGAGGTAACCTATCCTTGTTGGGCAGTAACTGCTTTAAGAATTTGCAAAAAATAATAATAGAAAAATCATAATCCTTAATTTTAAAGAGCTATGTTATTACTCAGACTCTACTATTCTCTCAGCATTGAAGCAACAACTTAGCCCAACTAATCAAGAGAGATTTTTAAAGGAAGATTTTATGTTGGCATTAATAAATTTGTAGCCTACTTCGAATCTAGTGTTTAAATAATAGTTACCTTCTTCTTTGTAGTTTTCCATACAGTGTAAAAAAAAATCTATTTCTTTTCATGCAGTTTCCATAGAATGTACACTTAGTAGAATTTATTCACTTTACCATACAGCTCTTTCACTCCAACCAGTTACTTAACAACATATAGAATTTGATGGTAAAAAGGTAACAGGAATAATTTGTGAAAACTGGTTTGCTAACTATAGGAATTATAGAATGTAAAATAGTTGCTTTGAGTTAAACATTATTGTCTTTACTCCTTTTCATGTTAGGAAAGATACTCTTAATAATGTTTTAAGATTTGTATTCTGAATGAGGAGAAGACAAACCTTTCTTCTCTTGTTTGCCATGTATCTACTTCTGTGGAAAATTGGTAACCTAACCCAGTGTCAAATTCAACAAGATTTCATGTAGCTTATCTTCTGTAGAAAATCTGGTGTCATAAACATTGCTTACAGACTTTCTTGCTTTCCTATGCTAGTTTGGCTATTGTTCTTGTTAAAAAAAGTACACGGATCAACAGCTAAGAAAATATGAACAGCCTCCCTCTGTTTTTAGTTCCAAAATTATGTGTTTTAAATATTAACACTTTAAAGTAAATAAAAGATACACCAATTAGAAAAAAGAAAGCATATAACAGACTATTTGCAGTTAGAAAGACTATCAAGGATCACCTAATCCAGCTATAACTGCCACTCAGACAGTTGAAATTATAACCAGGGTCATGTAATTAGTTAGTACCATATCTAGCTATAGAATTTTAGTTGCTTGATTCTTAATTTAAAGATTTCTGGCCAAGGGCAATGGCTTATGACTGTAATTTCAGCACTTTTTGGGAGGCCAACGTGGGTGGAACACAATGTCAAGAGATCGAGACCATCCTGGCTAACATGGTGAATCCTCATCTCTACTAAAAATACAAAAATTAGCTATGCATGGTGGCATGCACCTGTAGTCCCAGCTACTCGGGAAGCTGAGGCAGGAAAGTCGCTTGAACGCGGGAGGCATAGGTTGCAGTGAGTGGAGATCATGCCACTGTATTCCAGCCTGGCAACAGAGTGAGACTCTGTCTCAAAAGAAAAAAAAAATCTTTTTTGACAATGACATTCCATTAAAAGACACACACAGAAGATTCGGTCCATACTACTGAAATAATAACAGGATAACCATGACCACAGAAATATGCACATTTAGATATCAACTCCTTCAATTCTTCCATCTTAGAAATGAGGAAACTGAAGTCCCTTGCTCTTCATCCTGCCTTCTGAAGAAGTGGAAGTACAGTGTCAGTGCTTCACTGTCGTAGATAACCATGTAATGTGGCAGAATAGGGAGAGGAGAGGAGAGGAAGGAGCTCAAGACGGAGGAATATTGATTATCTGCCTGCTGAGAGCTGAGTTTGGAGCAACAGCGCTTTGCAAATGCTCATGTTTCCCTCCTACATGTCAGGAGAAGGGAAGCCAGGGCCCTTTCAAGCATTGTTCCTTGAGGAGCTGTGGCATGCTGTTATGTAAAACAAACTCAGACAAGGGAAGGGATGCCAGCAAACAGCCTTACTACACTTAGTCAACTGTCCTCCAGGGAGAGACTGACAGTGTCTCTTTGCCTCCAGCAGTGAAAGAATGCCACTTGCTGAATGCGGGTTGAATGACCCAGATGAGAATCTGAGCTGAAATCAATACACCTCCTCACTGTATCTCAGCCAGAAAAGAGAACTGGGGAAAACTTAAGCAGAAGAGATGCGTGGCTTGGCGTGTAGCCACCTTCTGTGATCTCCAGGAAAGTGAGGGTGTTCAGGAAATTGGGCCAGCAGGTAAAAGAAAAGAGGAGTTTCCCTTCTTCTGAATAATTTGAATAACCTAAGTAAAAGCATGATGAACACTAAATTTATGTATCACATATGCTTTCTGTTTCTCTGGGAAATGGTCTCTTGATGCTGTCTGTCCCATGTGATCAGAGATCTGCTTTCCACCTTCTCCTGCCTAACTTCACACAAGGCACTTGCCAGACCATTTACCCTGAGTAGCACTCTGTGCTCTCACTAAGTCCATGTGACTTTGAGACCAAATTTGGATTCACACCCTGACTCTGGTTCTTACTAAGTGTATGACTTTAAGTTACTGAAATCCTTGGATCGTCAGTTTCTTCATGTCTATGCTCAAATCTTTTTGTTTTGTATTCCCTCTCTTTGATCAAATAGAAAGAAAGCATAATATACTAGGTGTCTAATGATTGCCATTCTTGGGCATTTGCATTTTACAGGGGACTCCTGAAGACACAATGCTGTGAACTCAGGAGACAAGATATTTAATAATGGGGTTTTGATATTGTGGTGCATAGGAGGATAGAGTCATATCCAGAGCTCCCAAATCCATCGTTATTCATTCGTTCAGTGACAAAACGGACTCTCTAATCTGCCCTACAGGCCCACCTCAATGTTGCTCAAATATGGAGAGATGCAATATGAGATATGAGATATGAGCTTCCACTGATGGCTGAACTAGGTTATAAATAAAGATACTCCCAATTTTATAATCTTACAAAAATCTTAGATTGAGTCATATACTAGAGCATACAAATAGGTGATTAGGTGAAGAGAACAAATTAGAACAACCCAATATAAACCTAGAATAATCTTAGATTTTTCTAACATACTTTTAATTTCCGGGAAAAGCCATTAGCCACAAATATCTAAAGTTATAGGCACTAGTGAAAAGATGATTTTCATGAAAAAAATACATTTATATTCAAAACACATATGTGTGCAGAGATTCAATAACTTTGCTTTAAAAATTCTTAACAAGAGTTATGAGCTTCAGGCAATCCTGCTATCGTAATCTGCATTACTGATGTGTCTGTACTTAAGACTTTTTTTATCTTTCTTTTCATCCTTAAGAGTGCCACTGTTGAATTCTAATGATGGTAGGTTTGCAGACGTAATGGTGCCTGGAAATTACCTCTGGAATTTTCTAATTGTAAATTTGAAAATGTTCAGGATGATTAATTACTATGAGAAATTAAATTAACTTATAACAACCAGATTTTGCTGATCACCTGCTATAAGCCACTCCCGATGGCAGGAAACATAGATACAGGGTAAACAAGAGAGTTCCAGATTGCAAAGTGCTTTTTGTGTACAATGAGAGACTTCAGGTAAACAAGCAATTCAAAGCATTGATACAGCTGCCATGAACAAGAACAATGAAGGAAGAGAAATGCAAACATATTTTCTGAAATTGCCACATCACAACTTAATAATGAAGGACAAATAGGAGTTGTCAAGTGAAGAATGTTTCAGGCAGAGGAAACAAGTGAAGAGTCCCTGGGGCATGTGGAAGCCTGACATATTTGAAAACTACAAACAGTTCATGTGGCTATAATGTTGATTGCTAGAATTAGGTTAAGGGAAACGTGGGGAAAGATGAGCTTGGAGAATTGAGTATGCAGTATCATGTATGTCATGCTAAGGTATTTGGAATTGCTCCTGGGAATGATGTGAAGCATTTCTTAGGCCATCTACCACCATTCGTGTGCAGAGAGAAGCCTCATTCTAGGATAACATCTGTCTTTCCCCAAGTTTAACTCTGTCTAACTCTGTCAAGTAGAGCCTCACACTTCATACAGTCCCATCCCCCCACAATAGAGGTAAAAAGCAAGTTCACACACTAGCCTAGGACAATGATTTCCATAGGATTTTCCATTTATCAGGGATCCAATGGGAATGGAGGACTGAATTGCACAGCGGGGTAAACCTCCAACACTCTAGAATGCCTTTCCTCATCTGTAGGAGTGAAGATGAAACCACAAGCACCACTTCGTCAGCCATACTCTCAATAGCTGCACCAACACTGGCTAACTTGAATCTATCATGTCTAATCTGATATGAAATGTCATTACCCTCTCATTTCTTGAAGACTTTAAATATTGGCTCACTATCACATAGTCTAACATCTTTTGTATTAATTCTTGAGTTTTCAAAAATATAAGCCACAAATCTCTGTCTTCTACATTTCTTACATTTCTTCAGATTGATGGTGTATGAAGTTGACCTCCATACTATTTTATTCACCCTCTTCAATGGCATATTCATGACATTACAATTTTTAAATTAACAACTGTAACCTTTCATAATGTCTATTTCCTGAATGTTACTGTGGAACAACATGTCTTATTTGTTTCTAACAAACTCCCTCTTATACTCCAGTATTCCAATGAAATAAAATAAAAATTCCATTAAAATAAAAATTCCTTACTACATTAAAGTTGAATAAATTGATAAAGCCAACTTTTTTCCAGTGTTAAATTTAAATGCTTATTAAGAAAAAGCTAATAAAAACATTTAAGAAATAAAATAAATAAATAAATAAAAATAAGAATTCCTTTTATTTTATGGAGAACTTCAATCTGTTGATGCTATGACCTTATAACCCTCCCTCATCTCCTCAGTGGCCTCTCCTTCCTTACTCTGTGTAAGTCCTTTGGTTGGTGACTACAACTCCCTGATCCCCTCAATGGCCTCTCTCAATTCTCTTGCCTTTCATTATGTTCATCTGACAAAACCACCACGTTGATCAAATCAAAATTTTTTACTGCTTGATGCCTACTCTCAACCAACCTGATCTTGCTGTCCTTTGGACTATTGAGGTGTCTTCTTGCCTAATAACTTTGCAGCAATTAAAACGTAGTGTTTAAAAACTGGGAATCCTAACTATCAAAAATGGTACAGGACCCCAAATCTTATGCATCATGCCTTACAGTGAAGCTGCTACCTACACTTGCCTTGAGGCCTCAATGATTATGTCGCCCACAATCTTGGTGGGAAATGCCTTAGTCACTAGAATCCAGACATTCTTTGATTATATTTCATAATAAAATGTTAAAGCATATTTTTAAATCAGACATTCACAATGGAAAAGATAGATGAGCAAACAACAGGGTAAAAATGAATATGCAGAAGATTAAAAAGGACTCTCACACCAAAGAGAGTTTGCCCAAAGATTCAACTGGAAATAAATAAATACAAATTTTGGAAATTAAGAGAAAAAAATACAGGCAATAGATTTCTCTAGTTGTTTTCTATCAGAAAATGAAAGTTTCTGTTTTCTCAGGATATAGCATATTTGTCCCAGGGTTTTTTTTTTTTTAGACACAATTATTGAATATTGAACTCAGATGAAGTATTGTCAAAAAGACATCATCTAAACTGAGAAAACTTTCATTCGATTCTGTTTTTGATACGCCTAGTTGTAAATACACCGCCCTCCATCCACCCACACACATCTCTTTACTCCAGAAAGAACAGCAAAAATTGCATCTTATTCATTTTGAGACTGCTCTTATGTGTAGGTAATGCCCTTTCTTGGTGACTTATGAGATTCCTTGCATCATTTTGCAGAGGCATGTTTCAATTCTTGGGTTTAATTGGCATTAGGAATATTTAGAAAGAGCTAGGCAGAAATGACTGGATCTCTAGCACTGTGTGTCATGTAGCACATTAAGAAATAGCCCATTCTTGGGATTCTACATACAGATTTTCAAATCTGGCCTAGGTGGAGGGATGCTTTTACTTCACTCCTCATGTTTCCTTTCCTGTGAAGGTGCTCTGTTAGAATAACATTGCCAGCCTCTGCCTGTCCTTCTCCTCCATGGAGGGGAAAAAAAACACAAAACTGGATATGCATTGGCACATTCCTTCCTATTCCTTTTTCTTGGGTGGGGCTCTCTAAAAGGCATGCTATTCTATGCTGTTTTTCCAAGGGCGAGTAACTCTGATTCTGCTAGGTAGGTAATTCTCATTCTGGGCTATAATACTAAAAAGCAATTTCTCTCACTTTGTGCTTTGGTCACTTTCTTCTCACTTTATTTGTTGTATTTATCCATTGTTTTTAGAACATGGAAGGCAGGAAGATAGTGTTGCTAATTGAACTCTTAAAGACATTCACAATCATTTGAAAACACTTGTTCATTCTGACATATCAGCCTTTATTTATACTATTATCCTGGCCTAAATGCCCCTTTTCTCTTGTATACATAGAACATTATTAGAGTCGAATAAAGATGATTATATCCTATCCATGACTAATTCCAAACAAATACATTATTGACTTTTAATGTTTGAAGTGTGAGGAAATAGAATTTAGAAAAAAATAATATTAGGAAGATGATTTTCAGGTTTTATTAATAGAAAACAAATAATACATACGCCTCATATTTTTCTCAAATATAATTAGTTAACTCTTTGAGAATATTAAAACATTTAAGTAGTTATTTTTTAATTGTGATTAAGCACTTGGTTTTCAAATATACAATGATTTTCATGTTGAATATATTCTAAGGTATTTTCATATTGGTACTTTCTTGACTGTGCCAGAAGCTACTTTCCAGACATATAGTGCAAGATATTATAGTATTGATTTTAAAATGTCTAAATATTAAAGATATTAAAATGAAAAATAAATACAAACTTTAGAATCAACAGAATAAGGTCTTTTTAATGTTTTCTTTCTTTTCCTTCCTTTTTAAAATTTTCTTATTTGCTTTACAAAGTCTTTGACTATTATGTCAGGTTTTAATGGTCTCAAAATTCATGTTCTATCTTTTCCATTCTCAAATAGTTTATATAAGAATAATATTTTTCTTTAATGTTTAAATATATTCACTGATGAAGCCGTTTATCTAGACATATCTTTGTGAAAGTCTTCCTTTTTTGCTTTATTGGATCTTTCCTTTTTTCTTTCCCTCTTTTTAAAATTATATTTCAAGACAACTGAAATATAATGGGTTGTCTGTCATGAAGATAAAATAACATTAAATAATCTGAAGTATAAAACGGACTATTTGTGACATGTCTCTATACTAGTGATGAAACCCTTCAATAGTACATGTGACAAATGGATTATATAGATTACCTATTCTCTTTTTTAATATATTCAGTATAAGCAAATTCTATAATCATTTAATTTTTTAACAGTCTTGAATTATTTTTGTCTATTTTAAAATTTGTGTATGTGTATATTCATTTGTCCAGTTTGTTTATTTTTTGTTTGTTTTGGTGTGCTTTTAAGAGAGACAGCACTGCAGCAGAAGTCTGACTCTTATAGTTATTAGGATCTATGAATTGCATTTAAGTATTCAATTTCCTTCCGATGTTTAGCCAATGAAATTTTATTTTAGTTCTAGATAATTTAAAATTACTTCAAGTTACATAAATATATACCTTGTCAAATTTTAAAATAACCATTTATTTTTATGTGTTTGTGTGTATTCTAGAGGAATTAAGAAAGATATATTTGAAACTCATCCAATTTCACAAATTTTCTTATGCATTTTATGTGATTGAAAGTTAAGAATGTTTTTAAACCTGACTTTTGCCCTCAGTGACACTAAGACATTGGAAAGTTAATGACAGCACTAATTTATTCATGCATGCATAGTGTCTATATGACCCTTTGACTGCTAGCTATTCTACATTTTATGGATATGGAAATTCAAATGCCTTAAATTACATTAAACCATAATCCCTTGATCTCAAGAGGACATATTGATGCTCTTTCTGTTCTGTCCACATCACTATCAAACCCAATTTCTCCCTATTTGCAAAATTCATTTCAAATGCTTCCATGTCATGATTTTTCTTCTAGTTACCTCCTTCAATTCCACCATGCCTTTAAAAAGCCCCTATTATATGCCAGGCACTAAGTACTTGCTAAGGAGATAACAATAAAATTGTATGTTTGTGGCATTGTATCTATATTCAGTCTTATAGAGGAGAAACCCTCTTATCAAATACAAAAAGAGCTTGTACTAGGTCATTTGGTGAAAAGGAATCTAAGTTATTCTGAGTATTATTGATACAATGTTTCAACATGCATTTTTAACTAAAATTCTACAAAATATACACTTTGTTCACCATTAAAAGAAAAAAGATCCAAAGCTCCTTTGCTTTGAGCAAGAGTCTACCAACTGGTTATCCAAATGTTATCTTTTATATACAAATCACATCCACATTCATCAATTTTAACAATATTGAGTGTAAAAATTATTTATAATATGTATTGTTTTATAAGCATTTACAATTCGTTAGCTCACATCTAATTATATGGCCTTAAGTAATATGGAGATTGTATCATTAAAATAATAGTTCAACATTCATTAACAGGTTTGCATGGAAACACAGCTGACTCTGGATAAACATTAAACTCAACAGAAGTATGTGGACATGCAATGGAATGACCCACGAGCATCTAGTGTTCAAATTGCCACAGACATTGGTCCATACTTTGGACAGAGGGAAGCTTCAGTAAAAAGCATACTCCTTCTACAGTTTTATAATAATTCGGATGAATGACTAAAACTTTAAGGTTATTGAAACTGGAATCCTTGCCTTAACTTTGAACCTAATAGCCCTTGATACAGTGTTTTATATAAAATATGTGCTCAGCAAATACTAAACAAATAATGAACAAGGTATCTAATTGAATAATATCTTGGTTAAAGAAATCAAGCCTGGCTTTTTGCTACCAGGTTTTAATGGGAATTCTTAATCTAAACTGGCTAGATCTGTTCTTGTATAATACAGCTTAAATGGTCCTGTAAAGTTATGCTGTGCTTTGCAATTACAGAGCAATTTTCATATGCTTTAATCTCATTTAATAATTACAAGGATCCTATATGGTCAGATAAATTGAATACTTTAATTCCTATTTATAGGCATGGAAACTGTGGATAAGGTAGACTAGAAACTGCCTGAGTTCATGCAGCTTGCAGAGATGGTGTGAGAGTTCACATGCCATCTCTATTATCTGATACCTGATCCAGGATCCTCCCAAGTCTATATTTTATATTGAAAGATGAATAGCCAAGCAAAAGCTACAGTTCTGGAGTCCTAACTGCAAATCTCTAATATCTCCACTGTACAGAGAACTCAAGTAGGCATAACGTCATGTTTAGACATGAAACTTCAATGCTAGAGTAATAATCTCAAAAAGAGCTTAATATTCCCTTTGAGTGTGATCTATTATATTATATTCTCCTAGACCTGAGGAAGAACCCCTAATGGACTGAGGGTGGATGGGAATGTTGGACACAACATCAAATGACTATCATATATAGAATTATGGGCAGATCACATATGTGTGCAAAGGTCGTGCCTGGTACTTCCATGGGCCCAAAACTGAATGTAAAAGATAGGGAAAGTCCAGTATAAACCATCTAGTACCTGACTTAGTGTTAAGTTGGCACAGCTATGGAAACACCACCTTTGTCACTGTCTGAGGTTTTAGCAGAGGCTTCTCCAGTAAACCCCAGTTATTTCTGTGCAGGGCTGGCAGATGGACTGTGCAGATACATCTCTCCCACCAGCCTCTGTCTGAGAGGCACTAGGCACGGCAAGCATGGGGGCGATCATTCCAAATGCCAGGAAGAGGAGTGGGTGGAAGTAGGCAACTTGCTAAAAATAAGCCCCTAGAGTCGTCACAATTGTAGCTATTAACTACAATAGCTCTTAAACAGCATTATGACTGTACCAATACCTTCAAATTATATTCCAAACATATCCTAAGGTTTTTTAAGAATTTAAGGTATATTTAGGATAATGATTTCTTCATTCAAAAAAATAAAAATGAAAATGACATGCTATTGAAGCACGTAGGCATTGATGTCCTTGGTTGTAGTAAAAACCATAGATTTTTGTGTATGGTAAGTGCTTCATCAGGCTTAGCACATAGAGATTCATGTAAAAATGATTTAATGTTCAGTTACAACTGTCTCATTGTCATTTCGTTGGACTGTGGGCTGCTCAAGAAAAATTTACCTTCTTGAATCCTATTTGGGAACATAGGAGGCTGAGAATAAATAACCAATGAACTGATCTCTGAAAGTAGGGTAGTAATCATATATCTACTTCAAAGTTCTTATAAGAATTATGAGATGCTATAAACAAAGTGCTATGGGTAGTTTGCTGCACACAGTAGTTTTCAACAAATAAAACATGTTAGTAATTATTACAATATTGGGTAACTATGAACTCTTGAAGTAAACAGCAATTATCCTGAGAGAAATTTGGAAAGTTGAAAATAGGTCATCAGTTTTCAGGAGGAAATAAGCATTTGCTTCTCTCAGCCCCAGACAGAATACAGACTAGCACTAATGCTAAGTTCTGTAATTTTCCTTGTGTCCCCACTTACAGGCAAGAGAATGCATTCAACGTTTTGATATGAAAGAATAATTCTCTTAAATATCTCCCTATATCTCTCTGTGGAGTCTAATTTCAAATTGTTTTCCATCCCACATTTCTTATCTGAGAGTTTAATTTTCAATTCCCAAAAGAGTTAAAGGACTGCATTTAACTGGGTCCAGCATTCCCAAATGCCCCTGGGGACCTCAAATGTGTCCAATGCTACCAGTCCCTTTTTCACTTTAGGTTAAAGTGCATGAATCCTAGGGGACAGTCCAATACCACCTTCCTCTATTTTCCTCTCAGTGTAGCTTTCTTTATCCTTTTATTTCCATATTTAGCCTTGATCTTTTAATAGCAATTTTCCACCAAAGTGGCAGAAAAGTCAGAATTTTGCCTTTTGTCTTGCTTTAATAATACCCTTGATTGTTATCAGCTTGTCATCCTTCTTAAGTCCCGATGACAAAATCTGATCACAGGAACCCAAGAGTGAGAAGCAGGAACTTGAGTCACACTCTCAGCTTTGCTCCTTGTGGAGCTGGGACAAATGATTCATTTATTTCATGTCTCAATTTGCTTACTGGCATATGTGTGTGTGTGTGTGTGTGTGTGTGTGTGTGTGTGTAGACCTGCAAGAGTCTTACAGATGATTACCACAGCAATGATCATGATTATGTTCTGCCTATACGCTGCTTTCCCAACATGTCACAAAACATTTTTACATTCCTTATTTCATTTGATTCTTTCTACACTTCTCTGAGAAAGGCAGCCTGCTAATATGCACATTAAACTGATAGGAAACTGAAGCACAAACGGATAAAAGGATTTGATCAAGGCAATGCAGTAAGTTAGAAGCAGTCTTAGGTGTAGAACCTGGGTTGAAAGACTCATCCTCTAGTGTTTCATTCAGCACTCCATGATATTCCACCTAATAATTAATAATTACAAAAACTATCAAAAATACTAAGTTATTCCTCAGAAATCACTGAAAGCTGACATGTCTCAGCAAATGTAAATATTGGTCATCTTGTTAATTCAGTCATTTTTCTCTCTTGATTTTCCTTTTTCTTTACTCTGCTTTACTTCAATATCTAGTGCATGCAAGAGGACCTGCCAAAGTAAACTTTTGAATTATGTAACTTACCAGGGAAGCTTGAGAGAGGGCTATTGAAATGAGATATGGAAACCGATCTTTACATGATTCTTTTCTATGAAACTAGAAGCTGAGAGACCTTAAGCGTACCATTTCACTTCTCTGTACCTTATGTATATACCATATATTTTATTTCATATATATATTATTTCAGATATATATTTATGTGTGTGTATATATACACACATATATATGTATATATGTATATATATACACACACATAAGTATATATCTGAAATACATATTTATGTATATATACATAAATATGTATTTCACATATATGTGTGTGTGTATATATATATACACACACATATGTATTTCACATATATATGTGTGTGTATATATGTATGTATGTATACATATATATATTTCATATATACACACACATATATGAAATAAAGGAACTTGAGTAGTCAAGCCCAGGATTTCTCTGGGTTGCATGATTTTGTCTTTATTATGTAACTATGGCATATAGCACTGTTAGTTATGTGAAATGGAAAATAACTGATAGCAAATATGTACTTGCATGCATGAATGTGGGTGTTGTGTTGTGTACGCTACAAGCTAGTCATGATTTACCAACAAATCAACTAATATTTCTTTTCCAAGTCCTCAGGTACTTTTCTTCCAAAGCCACTTTTGGGGACAGCTATTAAAAAACAGCTCCCTGTGTGAAAGCAGCCTGTTCCATGGTAAAAGCGACGCCACGCTGAAGCAAATCCACCATAATCTGTGATTCCTGAATACCAAAGTATTCTCATAGCAAATACAACCCCTCATAAAGATGTTTATCTAACGTCCTCAGTGGTCAAAAGTTTTGCAAGAAAGTCTGAGGCATGACCACCTGCGCATGTTTAACCAAAAAGCTTAATACATATAAAAGAAATTTTTTGGAAGGCAGGTTCAGGGATCTATCATCTTGTGGCTACCTTAGACATTGCTTCCATCTGTAAATCTCTATTAAATGTTTCTTTCTGAGAAATTGGATTTGACAGCCTTTTTCTTCAGCCTCTCAGATCCCTCCACTTTTGGGGGTGGGTTTCCATAGACCTGCTCACCAAGGAAAACTTCTGTAGTCTGTAGTCTGAATGGAAGGTTGCAGAGTGAACAGGAGTGCACCATTGAATCAAGCACCAAGCACTAGGTTTTACTAACTAAAAAAAATATATAAATCACATTTATTTTCTTAGAACCCTTAAATATGCCTGAAAGTTTTTAAAGAAGTTGTCATGAAGAAACATTTTTATTTCAAGGGTAAAATTAAGGGATGAGAAAGATGGGGAAAGAAATGATATTGTGTAGGTCGGGTGCGGTGGCTCAAGCCTGTAATCCCAGCACTTTGGGAGGCCGAGGTGGGTGGATCACGAGATCAAGAGATCGAGACCATCCTGGTCAACATGGTGAAACCCCGTCTCTACTAAAAATACAAAAAAATTAGCTGGGCATGGTGGCGCGTGCCTGTAATCCCAGCTACTCAGGAGGCTGAGGCAGGAGAATTGCCTGAACCCAGGAGGCAGAGGTTGCGGTGTGCCGAGATCGCACCATTGCACTCCAGCCTGGGTAACAAGAGTGAAACTCCATCCCAAAAAAAAAAAAAAAAAAAGAAATGATATTGTGATCACATTATCACCTATTTTCAAAGCTAGCCACAATTTCCTAAGCATTTTCAAATACGTACCTCAGTCTTCTAGCAACTTTGGCAGAGCAATTATACATTTTTTTTTTTCATTTTACAGAGAAGCAAAGTGAAATCTAAGAAGCTACATGAGTTGCTCAAAAATACTCACATATTCATAAGTTTAGCTGGAACTTAAAGCCAGATCTTCTCATTTCTAGCATAGTTTTGCTATTATAGTATCCATGTAATTATACAGAGTTTTCCTTGGAGATAATAATATGTCCGGTCATAGGAAGCATTTTAACTGTCAAGATTCTCCTGTTACTTCCTCATTCTTATTTTTATAAAAAGAAAACTAGATATGTTAGAGTTAATTATCAAAACCCTATTGCCATTAACTGCAGTTAATAAAACTTATCAGGCTGTTACACTACATAATTGGCATGAGTACCTGGAAAATATGTGTTTTTATTATGTTTATTACAGATACACATGCACACACACACACACACACAGAAACACACACACACACACACACACACACAAGCCTCTGTGAACATCAATAGATTTTTTTTTTCTTGAAAACTGCTATTGATGGCAGAAAAAGATTTGAGGAGAAAAAAATAAACAAAACTGCTATACCGAATCACCACTGCCTACAAATAAGACCCAACAAAAATTCTGGGGCTGACTCCCAGATCAAATCCTGACTCAGGATTTGAATCTATAATTCAAAAACCTGCAAAAAATGGTCTCAAGTTTACAGTTCTTGTTAAGTGATTAGCAGGGTGTCTTTCATATGTGGGATGCCCAATAAAAGTTGACTTTACCATCTACTGCATCATCATATCATTACCAACACTACTTATCTGTGCATATATTAATGGTGGCAGATTTTTAGGACCAAAATATCTCTCACTACTCAATTATTCAATGTCAACCAATGAAGTGGCAATTCTATTTTGTATTAATTCAGTCTTGGGTAGAGGAGAGAACAGTTGTTTGGGGTCCCCTCTGCTTGTTAATGAGCTCTACTTCTACTAATAATTAGCCATATGGCAATGTTTTAAATTACTGGTAACACTATGCTTCATGTACTTTATCTATAAAACAGAGGAACATAATTATTTTTAAGAATGCTTCATAAAAGGAAAGCTTAAATCATACCTCAATTGTTAAGATTAAATACAGGAAAACATTTAAAAAGTTGCTTGAAACTTCTCTTTTTGACAATATCTTCCTCTTACACAGGATGCTTAGAGACATAAAGATTTTTTTCCATGCAAAGAATAATAACAACCAAGACAATCACATTATTTTTTCACTGTTCTTTATTAAATCATATTCAATTACTTCCTCCTACTGACAAGGGGATGATTCTGGTTTACTGTTTTTTAGAAGTTACCACTAACTAATAACTATAAAATTGAATTTAGTACAGGACCAATATTTTGGACTTATAATTAATAAATCTGTCTCAGCAGTACATCAGAAAAAATGCTTATGTTTATAAAATGTGATAGTTCCCATCACCCTACGATCATTTTCATGTTAATATCATGTGTTCTTACCTGCCCTTCTGAAACCAATTTTACAAAATAGGAAATCATGCTATAGGTCACTGAAAAAGTGAGACAAACTTGACCCAAAACAGTCTCTTTTTAAGTGGATAATTCTCAGAGAGACATTTGCATACTTGGGCTATACTTTCTCTGAGAGTATGGTATTTCTTTCTCTTTTTAAAAGTGACTTATCCTGACACATGATCTTGAGAACTGAAAACCAACAGAAACTAAAACTGGCAAATCACCAGCCTAGGACTCTATTCCCCATTCACATGACTAGGAATGCCTTTCAAACTCTCTAAGAAGATGGGATCTTGGTCAAAGTTATAGTCTCATACTGCAGAATTAAATTGCACAGAGTATTGCCTGCCCCACTGCTTCTAGAGAAGATTTCATGAGAACTGGTGACTGGGCCCCTCTGACATGGCCAGGTAGGTGAGACATGTGTAATATAAAGGATTATATTATAATTAATTGTTGGTGATAGTTTTGTAATTCGGATATTTGCTGCCCCTTTTTATGAAATTCATCCCTATAGAGGCCTTCCCTGTGGCCCTTTGTGTGAAAGCAGTGTGCATCTTATTCCATGAACATTAGGTTTGTTCAAGGGATTTGCTTTGGTCAGTAGAATGTGAGTCAAAATTACTTATGACCCACAAAGCAGAAGCTTTAAGGACCACTTACTCTTCTATTATTTCCCCTTTTGGTTATGAGAATGATGTGCCACAGAATGTTGAAACACAGGAGGGAGAACAATATATGCAATGTAAACTTTTTTTCTTACTTTAAACCATTGAGATTTTAAGGACTATTTGCTACCATAGCATAATCTATATTAAGATGACAAATACAGACTGATTCTACCATACTTATATGCAATCACCTTTAGATAAATTGATAAAGAATAGGTGATTGACAGATAGGTAGATACCAAAACAATAACAGGAACACAAATAACACACTAGATAAAGAAATAAGGCCAAGAGTAAATCTTCCTGGAAACACACACACACAAACACACACACACACACAACGTGGTGTTTAATTCATCATTGGATTGCAATCAGACTGTCAGGAAAGATGAGTGTTTATTCAGTAACTTACACCATGATATTGAACAAGGTTCTTATCCTCTCTGTAAACTTTTCTATAAGGTTGGTTTTACCTGATAATTTCATCTGGAAAATGAGAATCACATTATAGAATGGCTGTGAAAAACGAATGAGATGTTGTGTAGAAAGAGCTTCAAAATATTAGCGTATCTTATTACTATCATTACCATTATTGTAGAGGTAGTAGTGTCATTATTATTTTGACTGCTCATTCACAGCACTATACATATTCAGCCAATTTATACAGTTAAGATAGAAAAAACAAAATAATAAGTTAATACATTAAGGTCCTTTTATGCACTCTTGATTGCAAATTTTCTTGTTTGAAGACCTGAGTGTCTATTCCTTCCTCTCTGAAGGCCTTGTCACAACCAACGTCCTACCTTCATCCCATCCCCAATTTCTCATTCACAGTAAATTCAGTTAGCATCCACCCTTGCTCCTCCCACTCACAGCAGATCTATGTTTCCATGCTGAATTCACTTTATTAGGCCTTAGCTAACTTATCAGCCATCTCCACTGTAACACCCTGGGCCCCTTCCTTCACCTAAGATCTCCACATGTGACTGACAAAGTAGATCTGTTAATTTCTGAATGTGACATAATAAGAAAACATGATAAAAGTTTCGTTTCATTAGGAATTCTAGGGGACATAGAGAACACAAACACCCACCAGATGTTTGCTTCATCACAGAGATGTTAAACAGCAGGAAATATGACACAGTGTTTTAAGAATGAAGTAGACCTTCAAAATCAGTCTAGTCTGATTTTTGTATATTTTGAGATGAAGAAATTACAGGTTCAAAGAGAAATAACTTCCTTAAGGTCATTTGGCTGCATGATAACACAACCAAAATGGAAACCTTTAAACAGGAATTATACAGTATGTAGAGCTCTATACGCAGCTGCCTCATTTTATCAAAGTAAGTGAAGAATAGGGTTTTATTGCAGAACATGAACTGGGTAGGTCTTCAGAAAATCACTAAAGGACAATGTATCAATTTGATTGACAATGCAAGACTGCTAATGTGCAATAAAATGGCAACAAAGCAAAATAGCAACAAAACAAAGAGGCAACAAAGCAAAATTGCAACAAAGCTTTTAACTGCTTACATGTGAGTTGAAAAACTAACTAAAAGACAGCAAAGGCTACAGGCACAGATGTCCATATATAGAACTTCACAATTTTATTTTTATTCAAAATCCATCTTCCATGAAAGTGGATAGTAGAGATAAACTGAATAAACTTAAAATTACTTATGCTAGATATTTATGATACATAAGCCCAGTAACAGAATGTCAAAAGAAGGTAAGACCTAGATTGACAAGATTCTGGCACTTCTTTGCAATTCACCTAATATTTTTTCTTCAGGCAAACCTTGATTGAGTCATGGTTTTAACATTCATTTTTTTAGAGTGTCATTTTGTGACAGAAAAATCCTGTTTGCCTCTAAAAGATAAAATAATATTCTTCATCTCTGCAGGTACATATGCGCTCTCATTTTGAGACTGATCTTTAATTTTCCCCATTTTCATCAAGATACACATACACATTGCTTTCCAAAATATGAAAACAGTGGCTCAAGTAGGGAACACACTTTTGAAAATTGGACAGGGAGTGGTAGAGACTTCGGTAAACTGGAGATTGTATGACCCACTTGTTGAGACAGGTGATAATTTAGCTCAACATAAATATTTTTACATGGAAATGAGGGCTTTCCCAGATATTTAAGATATAAAAATGTTTTACATTTCCATGAAAATTCTCGGTTGTTTAATATTAGTTGATAAATAAAAAAATTTAACTCTGATCATCTTAAAGACCCATTCTATAGGCAAGAGTCAGATAATTGGCGACCAATTCAGAAGCTCTGACTTTACCTCTTTGGAGTAATTTCCCAGTAAGCAAAATTACAACTCAGCTTGATTTTTAAGATTTAGCCCTAAAATTTTATTTTTGTACCAATCCTACTTCACTCTTAGTCACTAATATTGGTAACAGGAAACCACCCATAAGGTAATGTGATCATTAGGCGATTACAATTGGTGTCCATGATTGCATTACCTCTGTAACCAGGAGCCATTACACAGTTTATGAATTACACATTGTCTTTTATACTACATAGCTCTTCACCACTTAGCAGTGAACAATAGATGTAATGATGAAAATCAAGGTACATGGTGCTATTAGTCATGTGAGTATAATGAAATTAGAAATCGTATTTGGCAACTAATCCAGTAAACTCACTTGTCTAAACTGAAGCTTTCATCTTTGATTCTTGTCAGCAATGTAACTTATTTATTGTACTTCAGTGTCTCTAAAGAAAGATATCATCTTATAAAGCTGGTAGTGAAGTGCTTATGGGCAAAACATTTAGGTTTGTGGTGGACATGGAAGAAGAACTAATTTTAAGAAAATTTAACTTTTTAGTGTATTTTCGTGTCATCATTCTGGAACATGGTGTACTACAGAGTAGTTAATTTTGGAGTGGATAAATTGGAAAACAGAGAAATGTGAAAAATTAGACATCTATGATGTGTTTTCTATGTTAAATGTAAAGCACTGTCAATTTCTTGAACAGCAGAGATACCCATATATAAAAGCAGGCCGGGCACGGTGGCTCACACCTATAATCCTACCACTTTGGGAGGCAGATCACTAGATCAGGAGTTCAAGACTCCTGATCTTGTCAACATGGTGAAATCCTGTCTCTACTAAAAAATACAAAAATTAGCTGGCATGGTGGCAGGTGCCAGTAGTTTCAGCTGCACAGGAGGCTGAGGCAGGAGAATCACTTGAACCTGGGTGGTGGAGTTTGCAGTGAGCTGAGACCACACCGTTGCACTCCAGCCTGGGCAACAGAGCAAGAATCAGTCTCAAAAAAAGAAAGAAAGAAAGAAACAAAACAAAACAAAACAAAAAGAAATAAGAAAAAACTGCAAACTAGGCCAGGCACAGTGGTTCACGCCTGTAGTCCCTGGCAGGTAGATCACTTGAGGTCAGGAGTTTGAGACGAGCGTGGCCAATATGGTGAAACCCCATCTCTACTAAAAATACAAAAATAAGCCAGGCATGGTGGCTGTGCATCTGTCACCCCAGCTACTCTAGAGGCTGAGGCATGAATCTCTTGAACCCAGGAGGCGGAGGTTGCAGTGAGCTGAGATCTTGGCACTGCACTCCAGCCTGCGCTACAGAGCAAGACTTTGTCTCAATAAATAAACAAATAAATAAAAGCAAACAAAAAATGACATTGTAAATCATGTTTCACATATTGGTCAATCCTTTTTCCTTGGGGTTTTACTATCTGTTTCTATTTTGCTGGATGTACCACTAAAATAGATGTTCTTGGTCTTTTAAATGAAATACATTGAGTGGCAGGTGAGAATGGTAAGCTCTAGTCAGCCCCTAATCTGTATGCCCCGCAAATTCTTTTCTAGAATGTTGTGCAACACAATGTTGTGGCCTTCATAAAAATCTCCTTTTTAAAAAAAGAAGGTAAAATATTGTAAAAAGAATACATTATTTTCCTCATTGCTATTTGCTGCACTTTCCAGTCAGTGATATGCTTAAAAGTACATATCTGCAATGCTGAATAGCATTATTTTCTGAAACTGGAAAAATAAGATGAAGGAATCACTCTCTTACATCAAATAGGGCAAAAACAATCTTCAATGAGTTTGTGTGTAGAGTATCATCTCTGTAGGCTCATTCTTCATTCTCTCACTCACATTTTTGCATTTTCAAAAAAATTTGTTTTAAATTTATTTTGGGGCAGCAGCTTTTTTGGAGAGATATATTAGTTATATCAGTCACACTGATGTTGAGTGTCTCTTAAATATAGCTAAATTAGGATTTTCAGTTGAGTTAGAAAATACCAACAACTTGGATTTTAAAAATGCTTTTAGACCTGGTTGGTTTTGATATTGTTAAAAAATATAAATTTTTAAATTTATTATAAATAGTAGTCATGCAAACCATTTATTATATATTCTCTCAAATGGAATGTTTTTTCAAAGAACAAGTTTTCACAAATACACTAGATTCAACAGGTTCTGAGTTAAAGCCAGATTTGAATGGTCATGTGTAGGTCCACTTAACTAGTGACTAATACATCCCATAAGCTGTAAATAACTTTTATGAAAAATGAAAGGATGTAATTGCTAAATTAAGTTTCTCACTTGATACTTTTGCTATATCTGAATATAATTGCTATTCCTACAGGTTAACATATTGTTAATTCATATATATGGCTATCATATTAAATGCTAATACTTCATTGTTGCATGTTTCTGTAAAAGTAGCTATAATTAAGCTTAGGAACAGTTTTTATTTTAATTCATCTCTTTATGGAGTAAATTTCTGGATCTGAATAAAAAACTCTACCCACTGAATAACCTTAAACAAATAACTTAGCCCATCTATACTTTAGTTTCCTCCCCATCTTGCAAAATAATAGTCTCTTTCTCAGAAGCTTCATGTGAGAAATAAAATACCACTGTGCATATGACATAGTTGCTAGAAAGTCATAAAACCCATTGTTCCTTCCTAACCCAAAAATTGAGCTACATTTCCTAGCCTCATTTTCTGTCTGTGGGAATATGCAGCTAGTTCTTGCCAATAGAACATAAGCAGAAATGACGTGTGTCACCTTCAAACCAAACAATTTTCCTTTGATTTCACAGAACTTCTCTATGCCATCTCCCTCCACCCCTTAAAAACTATCTCCCCACTAGGTAATGTGAACACAACCTTGGAATTTAAAACCCAAATATGTGATTTTCAACATAATATACTAATATTCCAGAATCACAATGGAAAGAAAATAGGTTATCATTTTCGGTTAACATTTTTGTTTAAGGTGTATAATAACATATTACTAAGAACAAAACAAATGGAGGAGGAGACCTGATTCCTCTAAATTAAAAACCTAAATGCCAAGGAGTTCATTTTTGCACTTGTTTTTAAAATATATTGAAAACTTGATTAAGGAAAAACATTCTAGAAAAATATTCATTTATAAAGAAAGTGGCTCTTACATTAGGACATTGACAGTGTAACCTTGGTTATATCAGGATTACAAATAAATGCTGAGGACAAGGACTTTAAAGAAGCACCTAATCAAATGCACTCCTTTTATAGATAAGGAAATTTCATCCCAGGGAGGGTAAGTGACTTCCCCACGGCTGCTCCAGGCCCAGCTCGATTTACATAATTTATACATTTTCCTCTCCTGAGACCAAAGTTAACTTTCTAAATTGAAACTTAAAAATAAAATTAAAATCTATTACCGTGCAATCATCCACTGGCTTATTTTAAGATATTACGCTGCTTCAAGTAGTTTGAAAAATTTAGTATTGACTAAAATAGGCTCACAACTCACTGAGACTCAGGAGTAACGGGAGACTGGAGGATTGGTGACGTAGTTATTTATTTCTCTTATTTCATTTAGGTTTTTTTGTCTCCTGCTTTCAACATCTTTGATTAAAACAATTGCATTAACTTGTATTTTTTTTTTTTTTTTACTTTCCTTTTTTTCTGCCAAAGTAGATCACCTAAGTGATGAGTCAAGTTTTGTGCATGTTTCCTTAGTTTACCAGGGACATTTAAATTAAAACATCCTGAAAGGTGGAAGCTATTGTTTTTTACTTAAAGAAGCATTTTATTTGTACGTAAATATTGATGTAGGCAGAGAAGGTTGGACTTGAGCTTGATATTAATTAATAAAGTAAATAGGAGCAGAGACTTTGGGATAGGTGTAATATATCAAGAAAATCTCAGGTAGAGAAACAGTATGATGGGAAATGAGGCACAACATTTAAAGATGTAGAGTAGTTTATAAATATTTTAGAAATCGGGCAACAAGCATGAACTTCATCCACGGAGCTGGTGTTTCTAAAATTGTGATCTGCATGTCACTGGTGTAAAGGAAGATAAATTTAGTGGTACACATATTTTTCATTTTCCTAGTTATATATTCCTTGTGATAAAAATCAGGAAAATATAACTAAAACATGAAACCTAAGAAAAGAAGTGGCATTAAAAACAACAAAAACAAAATAATTTATATGGTTATGCCAAAAATAATTATGAAGACATTTCATGAAACACTGATGTTTTGGATGCATTGCTAAAGATAATATGACAAATTTAATGGTATCCTGACTTGGGAGAAATATGATCTATTTCTTCGTGATTCATTATGATGGCATGAGGATCCTAACAATGTAGGTTCCTCTAAGAAACTCATTTGTCCACTTTTCTAGCCCGCATCGCAGGATGACAACAGGAAGAACAAACAGTCAAAAATTATAGATAGAATTTGGTGAGCTGGTCATGGCAACATGACAGAAAGAATAAACTCTTCTAGTTTAAAGTACACAATGAGCAATGGAACATACATACATATAATAGCATTCTGCATTATGTATTTCATTGATGAACAACATGTCATTTTATCAATATAATTGTTACGAGTGATTAATTCAACGGTTACCTGTAATAATCTCTAAGCCAGACACCAGGTTAATAATCCATGATGACTATTAGTCTGGTGGCTGGCTTAGAGTTGATTAAAATAAGGTTTCTGCTGTGAAGATTATGTAGTGGAGTAATGGGTCAGGGACTAGGGACTAAGAAGTAAAACAAGTGCTGAAGCAACACAAGGCAGAAATCATGTTTTCTTGAGGTGGGTGCAAATGCTCTTGGAGGAGTTAATGAAATATTAATGATAGTGATAATAATAGTAATAATGTTGCCTTCCATTTGCCAAGTGCTTCCGATTTGTCAGGCACATTTTTAATGCAGTATCTTTCTTAATCCTTGGAGCAACCCTGTTGATACTGGTGATACTGGGCTCAAATATATTAAATGATTTATACGAAGTCACGCCACTAGTAAGTGGCAAAGCTGGTGTTAAAACCTGAGCTGTCTAACTCAAATGGTGAACATTCTTAAAAATTGTTTCAAGTTGGTTTGGTGTTAAGATCAGTGAAGGCACTGTTGAAGAGATGCCATTGATTTAAGCCTTAAGGTCATAGACGGTAGTGATGCATTAAGAAGCCGCTCAAAACAGAAAGAGATTAGGATTCCATGTGACTGTAAGACTGGTTAGTTAAACACAGAAAAATATTAACAGATCAGTTCTTTCACAAGCTGGGGAATTATATAAAACAATGTTGGAAAGTTCCTGAGACCAGATTCTCACACACTAGAAACAGTTATGCTTAATTGAACCTCCTGCATTATTGAGACATGATGAAAGGGCTATATAAGGGGCTCATTGGGCCATGATGGGAGTCAAATAGTGTGATTAAGAGCATGAATCTCAGAGCAGACCATTTGAGTTTCTCTCTCTGTACTTGCACTTGTTCCCTGCGGGTAAATGAACCCTTCGAAGTCTCAATTTTCTCATCTGCAGTGATACCATCTGTGTTAATAATAGTAAGTGTGACTATGGTTATGAGAAAGTAGATCATTTACACATAGTCCTTGCTATGGTGCATGCCGTTAGTGCTTAGTAAGTGCTAGCTTTCATAATTAAGGTGAAAAGCATAGACTGGAGATAAGAGAGACTGACAGCAGGCACATAACTTAATAAGCTACTGACACATTCCAGATGAGAACAGACAAAATCATGAACTGGGACAGTGGCAATGGCAACTGAAAAGAGGACAGTTACACAAGATATTTCAGAAGCATAAGTGCCTTCATGATTCATTAGATGTGGGAGGAAGAGACATGACTCTGAGTGTTCACGCCTGGCTCACTGGGGCAATGGTGGTTCTTTTACCAGATATAGAACAATCAGGAAGGAATTACAGTTTGAAGTAGAACTCATGGATCCAGAATCTGTTCTAGCATATTGACAATAAATTTAAAATATTCTTCAAATCTTATCAATCTACCACAGGGTAAATCTTTTTCTCAACTGTAGTACAGATAAAACTAATAATAAAGGAGATGATTCAGATGGTGATGCAAGGACTCTCTCCTAGCATTAAATTACCTGGTAAGCAAATTATTTCCTATGAAATGCTTCTTCTATTCTTCTGTTTACATCAAAGAGACTGTTTTGATTTGGTACAAATTGCACTTTACTCAAGCTCTAATATCTTTTTCTCGCTCTTTCTCTGATTTTCAACATATTCAAAGTCTAGGGAACACAAATATATGCACTTACAGTATAATGGTATTCACTTGTTTTTAAATCATATTTTTATACCACTTATATTTTTATCAAATGTCCTGGTTTTCCAGTGATAGTCCTTATATAAATCTCCTTTAAAAGTTAATTTCACTAAAAAAACCATGTATCAAGGAATACTTACTATGCAGCCATACAAAATGAAAACATGTTCTTTGAAGGAACATCGATGGAGTTGGAAACCAGTATCCTTATCAAACTAATACAGGAAAAGAAAACCAAATATCACATGTTCTCACTTATAAGTGGGAGTTAAATATGATAACACATGGACACATAGAAGGGAACAACAGATACTGGGGGCCTTTGAGAGGGTAGAGGTAGGGAGGAGGGGAGGATCAGGGAAACTAATGGGTACTGGGCTTAATACCTAGGTGATGAAACAATCCGTAAAACAAACCCCCGTGACACAAGTTTACCTACAAAACAAATCTGTACATGTACTCCCAAACTTAAAAGTTAAAACAAAATAATAAAATTCATTTTACTTTCAATAAACCTACCATGAATCAATTTAAAGAAAAAACAATTAGGAATTAGAAGGACAGTCACTACTTGGATGTAACAAAACTTGAATGAATAAAGGTTGAAAAATCCTTCACTAAGTTATGTCAAAATTTGGCAATATTCCTGCCCAGTTACAAAAGAGGCATCTTAAAGGGAGATACGTTTACCACAAGTCTAAAAGAAAATCACATTATAATTAAGATTGAGCTCCTGATAACTTCCCAAGAAAGTTGTGAAGGTAACTTCCTTGTAATATTCATTAGTTACAGAGCTATGCTTTGAAGATAAGAAGAGCATCAGAAATCAAGCAAATATCAAGCAAAAACTTTCAGTTATTAAAAAATCAACTGTCACAGAAATCAGGCTGCTTTTTGATTATCAACACTAATTTTCAGGTCAGCCCTTTCTCTTCAAGAAGCCCATTGAAATAGTACTACACACAAAATACCAACCAGCAGAAGCTAGGAGTGGAAGAGAAGGCCAACTGTGAAGGCTATCCACAATATTAAGACTCACAAAGGAGTTGATGAGATCAGTTACATGATGGTACTCAATATAAAATGAAGTATCTTCTCAATACTGTTTTGCTGTGATTTCCTTGGGAAGATTAACAGCCTTGTGGGACCTGGTTAATTCTTTTTGCTATGCTTAAAGTAAGTAGATGATTTTCTCCCACAAATGTCTCTTAATAGGTAGTAAATTCCCTGGATCATTCTCCACATGAGACACTGGGGAGGGGTAAGGTTAGGCTCCGTGATGTAAAATCAAAGCTTCTCTCTCCGCCATTAGGGCTTCATACCACTCTTTGGCTCAAAACAACTAAACAAGAAATCATCTAGTCATGAGTTTGTGGGTTCTGTTTTAGAGTGCTGAAATAATTATAGAACTATGAATATACAACAGAACTTAATGCCCAATCTCTCATTCTGGAAGCATGAAGAATTGGAGATTAATTTTACATGTGTTTTTTTTTTTTTCTTTTTCCACAGATGGAAGACTTCACTTCTAAGGCAATTCTGACCTTTTTTTTTTAACCAAATGAAAGATTGTTTAGTACTTGATGGTCAAGTTTCTTGTAAATAAGGGAACAGAAGGCCATTTTAAAAGAGTATACTCAAGCATTAGTAGGATAGTTTTTCAGATTATTTTTTTCAAAAGAAAAGAGCCTTCCCTTATGAGACAGCTGCAAATGCGCAAAACAGTGTTATAGCCAGATAACTGTTTGATTTGGAGGATTACTTCTTTTAAAAGTAGAATCATAAATTTCCATCTTTGTGTAGGTCCTTTATTTGCTTCTCTCTATAAAGTAGAACAAGGCCTGATTCCAAATTATTGTGTACAAAAAAATATGTCCTATGAATTCTAGAAAATAATCAGATGTGAGTGAATAAATCAACAGAAAATAGCTCAACTCCTGAAAATATGTTTCAAATGATATCTTAATAAATGGTAAGCTGAGAACAATGTTTGTATTTGAAATTTGAACATATGTAAATTAACAAAATTTTAAAAGGAATAGTGGAGCGATCTGCCTGGAGAATATATGCAGCACTGCTGAGAGTTGGAACAGGCCGTCCATGAGACAGATCTGGTCTGGAAACATATCTAACTGCCTGGCATAGGGTTTTATGTCAATTAATTGATATGATTACAAATCACAAGATTTAATATAAAAATATTTAGTTTGGCTTGTCTTAAAATAATTCTCAAGCCCTGACCATATTATGCCTCCTGCACATACCATAATAATAATTAATATTAGCAAGCGTTACTATTGACCAAGTGCTCACTAAGTGCCAGCTATCATTTTAAGTATTTTACTTTATTCATATTTTGCATACAGACAGTCTCCCTGTGATGCAATTTTTAAAATGCATATTAGGTATCTGGAAAAGCTGATCTCAGAGATCCAATACATTTGCCCAATGTCTACAGCTCATAAATGATATAGTTGGGATTAGAACCCAGTCCTTTGGGTTCAAAGGAACTCAACACTTGGTCTATTATCCACTGATGGACAAGTTTAAAATACTAAACTACTAAATGGAGACTGAATCCATTTCCACTATGTTCACTTGTAAAAAAAATCATTCTTCCTGTGTGAAATGTGGTGATTTCACTGTATTATAAAACATACTTTTTTTTTTTTTTTTTTTTTTTTGGAGATGGAGTTTCGCTCTTGTTACCCAGGCTGGAGTGCAATGGCGTGATTTCGGCTCACCGCAACCTCTGCCTGCTGGGTTCAGTCAATTCTCCTGCCACAGCCTCCCGAGTAGCTGGGACTACAGGCGCATGCCACCATGCCCAGCTAATTTTTTGTACTTTTAGTAGAGACGGGGTTTCACCATGTTGACCAGGATGGTCTTGATCTCTTGACCTTGTGATCCACCCGACATCTAATAAATATTTTCTTTTTCCATAATTGGTATTCATTTTTCCTTAAATAAATCAGGGAATAATTTACTAATCCAATTTGAATCCAATTTGCTCAAATTGATATATTTATGTTTACTCTACTTGAATTTCAATTACAATTTTTTCTAGAAAATTGAAACACTTCATTTAATTTTCTGATTATCATTTGTAGAAAGAAACCTTCCAAATCATGTATATCACAATTTCAACTCTGGAAGGGTCATTCGAAATTCTTTGCAAGTGCATCTTACCAGAAGTTGTCTTCACTACTTCAGTCGTATTTCTTAGACCAACAAAAGAAAATTGATAAAGTCTCCAGGATCTTGTGTCACCCACTTCAACAGAACTTCGCTTCCATTGATAAACAATTTCTTCTCGTGGATAGCCATCTGCCGTGAGATAGGAAATCTCACATTAAAAATTTTTATAAATTAGCATATACAGCAACCATTGTCTATGAACAGGACACTGAGGTAAAGGCTGTGAGTGATAGTTACAAGCTAGGTGAGGATCTTGGACCAAAGGGCATTGCATTGGGGATGTAAATTACAATGACATTCCATCCTAATGGGAAGTAATATTCAAAAGTACAAAGGTCAAATTGACTCTTGAAAATCATTTAAATGACATAGAAAGTATACTACATGTGGCTTTATATATGGCATATGCATACTTTACATCATCTGGAATAGTGCATACAAAGTGACCAGTCTAGAATAAATAGTAGAAATACGAATTCTTATATCACAATAAAAGGCAGCCCACAGAGCAAGATTTCAGTCACATAGAAACGGAAAATAATAAGATCAGAATAGACTCAAAATTCTCCAAAGAATACATTTGAGGTAGAAGATAGTTGGAGAAAATAACCTCAATTATTTATTATCTTTCTTTCTCAATTTGTCAGGGTTCCATTTTAATATACACAGAAATACACAATTAAAAGCAGCAGTAAGTAGAAATGCTAAGAGGAAGATATCAATGAGTTTGTACTAATAGGATAGAAAATATTTATTGAAAACATCATACTGGGAGGCGAGATAAAGTAGTGGTTATGAGTACCATTTCCCAGACATTCTACCATGGACAAGTGTATATTTTTCCTCCTAAAGTGTCTGCTCTCTTAGAGAGGATAATAGCACTTCTTTCATGGAATTGATGGTCAATGTGTACTTGTTGAATGGACAAACATTATTATGAAGTCAACTGTAGAATTAGCTTTTTCAAGAAAATAAATAAAAAAACAGAAATAATTTTAACAATTTGTCTACTAATAACGCTAATTGTTATGTAATAATAAATTACAATAATCAAAGATTAATTTGACTATGAACACTGATTGAGTACGTGAATAGAATCTCACATATTTCCTCCCTTCTGTTCCTTTTGATGCAGCTTTATCTATTATATGTTTACACCAATTAAAGAGGGGGAAAAAGGAGTCCCTAGAGAACTGTTGCAGGGGATAGAGAGCGCTGCGGAAGGATGTGATGAAAATTGAGAACAATGATGATGTACAACTTGGGCAACATGATGAAGCCCCATCTCTTCAAAACATACAAAAATCAGCTGGATATGAAATCCCAGCTACCCTGGAGGCTGAGGTGGGAGGATCAATCGAGTCCCAGAAGTGAAAGCTGCAGTGAGCTGAGATCACACCACTGCACACTCCAGCCTGGGCAACAGAACAAGACCGCGTCTCAAAAAAACAAAAACAAACAAACAAAAAACAATGATAATATAAGACAACTTTCTGCAGAGAATGTGCTGGTAACTGAATTATTCTGATAGCAATAGGTAACATTAAATTGTGTAAATTGTGTTTGTTTGGGTTCAGAGGACAGTTTTCAACTGGCCACCTGTTGGCACAGAAATCAACAGTTTTTTGAGTTTTAGCTGTTGCAATAAAGAAGTAGTCTCACTTGGAAAATTAAAAGAAAGCAGGGCTAATCTCTCTAAAGTTTGGGGAAGCTTTAATTTTATAATCAAATGTATTTCATTCTTGGATTTGGTAAAATATGGAATAAGTTTTATAATGAGAATTTTTCTGGATAAATATGAAGTACAGTGATAGTTTTCCTCTGGTTGCCTCTGGTATTGATGAAGTGATAAACAGGTGATTACTTCTCTGGTCATTAACTTTGGAGGAGACCCTTGTGGAGAAATTACATTTCTAAAAACATAATTTTAAAACCTCGAATCAGATTTTTATTTTGCCCAACATGCACAATTGGCAGACAAAAAATGTAAAAGGGTGATTGACTTTTCACAGATGCTGAAACAATAGTAAAGAAAATGTTCAGGGAAATTTAGGTTTGCTTGGCTTTGGTTCAGGCAGGATATATCTGTAAAGGTTACTAAAGCATAATCTGTGTTAGATCATCATGGATCCCCTTGCTGCATTCTATCATCTATCTGATAAAAATAATACATTAAATATAATGGTTTTATATTTGATCTTATTGTGTGTCAGGTAGCAGTTCACATACATTTTATCAATGAAATAATTTTGCTGTGGGGCAGGCCTTAACTAGCAGTGTGCTGCTATAGCCCCTTCCTAGGCCCATAGGAGGAAAAGGAAGAGGACTGCGCCCTCTCTATTGAGTCCAGACTTGGACTTACAATTCATTACCAAAAAAAAAAAAAAAAGGCTCTAGGCAACCACTGCCACTTTATTAAAAGTTTGCAATTCAATGAAACCAATTTGTAATTCTTAACAAAAAAAGTCCTTTTGCCAGAATCATCTTAATCAGAGCAACCTGGGATTGTGATGAGATACATGGTCAAAATCATCAAAGTCAACAACATAGTTTAATACAACTTTGCAATTCTTTATGCTTCTTTCAGTTAATTAACACTGCAATCAGAAAGACTGTAGGTAAGGAAGGATACAAATATAGAGGAAATGTTACTTACAACTGGAGAACTCCAAGGGGCAGGAGTGTTCATCCATTGGGAAGTTGTGCAATTGTAATTGGCACTCAGCATCAATGGTCAACCTAAGTAGAAAGATATTAAACATAAAATGGATTTTAGACATAATTTTAAACTGTAAATTTGCACAATTTTAAATGATAATTTGTTTTTATTTTCTAGAGAAAACCTTACACTCTGACTGAAAACACAAAGTTTTCCCCGATGAAGAAATCCACCAAGCCCAGGGAAAAAATTACATTAAGACTTAATGTAATCTGTTCATTTTCTCATGCCAAATAATAGCATCTTATTTACTTCAACTATATTTAATAAAAATTTATGATCACTTAAGTTTTTGGTTTTGGTTTTTCTCTTTGCAAATTTGTTGCTCAGGTGAGGCTGCTCAGTGAATATATTTAATTGAACAGAACCAACTGTTTCAAGAACTTAAGCTCATTTACTGTTTGCATGTAAATGAATGTTGATAATTCTAAGATCTTATTTGCTAATTAAATCAGGACCTTCTGTTTGTAAGAGCTTGTTAGCTGTTAGCTTTAATTACTAAGGTGAGTTTAAAAATACCTGTGTTACGCAATGGCATGGCACACATTATACGCTATGCTGTCACTAAATAGGATATTCTAGAGGATGTCATTAAATCGGATGTCATTAAATAGGATATTATAGAGTAGAAGAAACCTAATAACAAATAAGAAATGTTAAATGCACATACGCAGATATATTTGAAAAATGTTTGCCAGTGAGTCTTAATTAGTTTATGTATGCAGTGCTTATTAAAGCATACAGATTTTCTGAGTCTCAAGTCTTGGGCTGGAACTTGGTGGCTCACGCCTGTAATCCCAGCACTTTGGGAGGCTAAGGCGGGTGGATCACGAAGTCAAGAGATCGAGACCATCCTGGTCAACATGGTGAAACCCCGTCTCTACCAAAAATACAAAAAATTAGCTGGGCATGGTGGTGTGTGCCTGTAATCCCAGCTACTCAGGAGGCTGAGGCAGGAGAATTGCCTGAACCCAGGAGGCGGAGGTTGCGGTGAGCCAAAATCGCGCCATTGCACTCCAGCCTGGGTAACAAGAGCGAAACTCCGTC
>NW_022437019.1:8281096-8396642 GCF_009761245.1 Sapajus apella
TATCTTGAACACATTTCAATAAATATGAATATAATCTCAAATTATAATGGTAATGTGTTCATTATTTTTAAAATGTCATATTTTTAGCTATATTTCTTACATTGTACAGATATTACTGTTGATGTGGTGAAATTATTATTTTATGAAAATTTATTTTTAAGAGTTTATCCAATTAGTATAATTTTTAATTGAAAAGAATTAAGAATGTATTATTCTATGATACAGTGGAACAATTACTGATGTCAAAAATATCTAATAATTACTGATCCCGTAATTATCTATGAAGCATTGGATAGAGTGAATTGCTTCCTCATTTAATAAGTGTTATTATGTATTTATTCTTCTTGAACTCTTCCAAAGTCATATAACTGGAGGCACAGTTGAAATTTGGACCCAGGATTATCTACCTTTGAAGATGGAAATTTTAATCATTGTTACCATATATTTATATGCTCTTCAAAGGGAAGAGCTCTTCATAAAGGAAGTTACAATTAAATTTGATATTTTAATAGTTTAATCCAAATTAAACTGAAATTATTAAATGAAAATGACATAATTGCAGGTACAAACACAGATACAGTTCTAAATGTCTTTGGGCATGCACAAAAACACACGAACACACTCATAGCTCATTTTAGACAGCCAAAACAAAATCATCTCTCTATATAGACTAGTAACCATTCAAGCTTTGATTGAATCTCCATTAGTGACACTTTTGAGATGGCTTTAATAATTAACTAATGCAAGATTCCACAAATTAATAAAAGTCCAAAAATGACAATGTTATGAGAACAATAAAGCCATTTGAGATAGCATGATTGACTTCATATTTAAAAAGCTGAACTGAGCTCTGAGGTATCAGGGGAATTTTGTACCCACTAGATTCTGAATTCAGGCATTGGCCAGACACCATGGCTGATGCTTATAATCCCCAGACTTTGGGAGGCTGAGGTGCAGATATCTTGAACCCAGGAGTAAGGGTTCACACAGGCAACATAGTGAGACCATCTCTACAAAAAACACAAAAAGTTTTAACAGGGCATAATGGCATGTGCCTGTGGTCCCAGCTACTCAGGAGGCTGAGGTGGGAAGATCACTTGAACCTCTGGAGGGCAGAGGTTGCAGTGTGCTAAGATCATGCCACTGCACTCCAGCCTGAGTGACAGAGTGAGACCCTGTCTCAAAATAAATAAAAATAAATTCAGTTATTACTATATCTCTAAGTTGATGAAAGCCATGATGAATATAAAAGGCATGGAATGAATTTATTTTGGAATTGTGGCTATTTTTGTCCTAGTAACTGATGTAACTGATAAAGGTTTTAGAGCCATTTTCAAATATTATATTTTGTATGTTAAGCAAGCACATTTAGCATGAATCATTTTGAAGCTAGACATTCTCAGACACGAAGATTTAGAATTGTAGTATCCTTATTTTGATTGAAAATGTATACAAATAATTTTAATATTTTCTATATTTACTATGTATCAGGCTCTATGCTAATCACTTTACTTATTACCCTATTTTGTCCTTATAACAAATCCTCAACATCAGAATAAATATCTCTGTTTTATAGAAATTAAAGAAATGAAAGGTAAAAGAGTCTGCTCAGTTGTGGTGTCAAGGTAGGAGGAGAGACAGCACAGAGTGGGACAGCGTGGCTGTGCCTTCCTTCCCAGTAATTTTCATCAGTTCTCACTTAATTTTTCTAAATAAAAATGTGACTATGTGAAAACATCATGCTTACCATGCAAACAAAGCTTGTGAGACCGATTGTCTTGCTACCAGATAGCTGTCCCTAAGCCCCTTTACATAGAAATGCTGGAGAGTTGCCTTAGTTCATACAGATAGTAAGACAGCGAGCTAAGAACCAAAGTCGATGTCTGATTCCTAAGCCTATGTACTTATCTATTATTCTGTCTAATAACATACTCCCACCAATGAGAAACTTCAATGTAAAAATGTTTTAAATGCGATGTATCAAGTGCTAAGATAATGTCAAAAAAATCATTATTTTATTAAAGTAGCATTTTACTCTAATTTCAAAATTTAATTTCAGAATTTAATTTCAGAGTCTGAAAGCTATCTCCTTCAACTTTCTCCCAAGATAGACAATAAATTAAGTTAAACAGCCTCTTAACATAATGGGAAGAGGGGTGCCAGGAGATGAAATACAATAGATTCTAGGTGCTTGCTATTGTGAAGCTAAAAAGAGAAGGATGTATGGAGACATACACATCAAAACTTCTGTTTTAGCAACTATTTCATTCAAAATAAGGATATTTCCAAGCATAAGAGCTGGCAGTCCCAAGGATGACTAGTTGTGTTTTAATTTTTGTGTTCTAAAGTACCAGGACATGCACACACACAAAAACCAAGATAGATACAAAGGTCGGATGATTTTGAAAGGCAAAGGAAATTTTAGGTCAGTTTTGAGAAAAAGTAGTTTTCACAACAGTTGTGGAAATAAGCTCTGCCTATAATTAGTGCTTTGAAAAAACTCACTGATAGCAGAAAGAAGAAAACTAATGTGGTGATGTCATATACTATTTGACCAAACATGCCAACTCTGACGTAGTCTTAAAGTTTCTTTCCTTTTTAGAGACTTATTGTTGATTTTTCCATTTATTTGTTTGTTTTCTTCTAACAATTACTCCTTTCCTTTCACAATAGAATACCTTAGGGTGTAGAGCACTCGACCATCATTCCAAATTCTCAGCATCCTGTTGGGGGTGGTGATCCAGTGTGCATCAGCCTTTTTGGAGTTTCTGAAGAAAGTGTCTGGAATCCAGATTTTCCCTACCATGTTGCTGTTCAATCGGAGGACTTTAATGGTGCTGTTAAATTTCAAACGTCTATCATACCACGTTTGCGCGAAAAATATATCAATAGTGTATTCCTGTTTTTTTAAAAAATGATAAAACAGAAAATGTGTGCACAGTGAGATTATATTGTTAAATATCAGTATATTTCATTCCTTTCTCTTTGCCAATATGAAGCAAAGCTATCTTGGCTTTGAATAGTCCAAAAGAAAGCTAGAGTTTTGCGGAGGTGTCTACCATCTCACCCATCTTTTGTAGCTATGTTTGATACTTATATGAAAAAGTAGACCTGTCAAAGTGATTTCTGACAAAAGAGCGTAGCCTTGTTACAATCCGTTACTTTCCATGTCTGTAGAGCAGTGTTGTTTTGGGCCAGCTACTTCCTTGCCATGAGGGCTGTTCTGTGCATTGTGGGATGTTTAGAAGCAACTCTGGCCTTTACTTGTTAGATGACAGTAGCAACCCCCAAACCCACCCTCAATCCTGCCAAGTAATGGCAACTAAAATTGCCTCCAGAGATAGTCAAATGTCTCCTGAGGGGGAAAATAAGCCCAGATTCAGAACCACTGCTGTAGAGTGAAACAAAATTCAGAATATGAAAAAAGTCCTAAGCAGGAAATCTGGAAGTTCAATTGGGCCTATGTTAAAATGGGATCCTGAAGAACCTAACTGGATAGTCCTTGTTAGGATAGAAAAGGGGAATCAACAAAAGGTGCTTTGCATCATGCCTGGTAGATGGCAAACACCCAAGAAAAGAGAGGGTTTTTTTCCCCACTATTTATTTATAATGTTCTTTTCTCTAAACAAGATGAAATTAACCAATTAAAAATGATTTCTAATACTGTGCTAATCTCTATCACAAAATGCATTCTTAAATGCTATAGTGACAAATTACTATAATTACTTCCATCAAGTGTACATATCACTAAACAGGAGAGAGCTTGACTTCAGCAAAAGAAAAGCAGATACATGTGAAATTCAGACCATTAGGGCTGAGTCTTTTGCCTCATTCACATTGTTCTGTTTTCTTTCCTTGCACCACCTCCCACTGGGTGTCATTGTGATTAGCTATAGTCCTACTCAGGTAAGCCATTTCACCCTTGTTCACCATTTAGTTTCATTTTTACAGTCTATAAGTAATGAGAAAAGAACCTGTTTTATGAAATCCCTTGTCAACCAATTAGCGATGTGCCAGTAGAAAGAATAATTAATTAATTTCTATTTCACATTTTGGCCAGAAAAGCCTTGAATAAAATCTTTGATTCTGAAAACCAATATTTCACAAACTGTAATCGTAGAGCAGTGCTGGGGACTGTTATTCCTAAAACAAGACAGTTCTGCATTTAAATAAACTACCTATATAGCTTCTGCTTCTTAGATATTTATATTTTATATAAGAACTCTAAAGATTCTGCCAATGATAGCTACAAAGAAGTTAAAATTTTTTTAATGATTAAACAAGCAAACTTAATTAGCTTGGAGTATGCAGGTGATGATGTGTCACGTCAATTGAATAGCAAACTCTGTTTCTGACTTAGCAGAGTATCTTCACTGCTAGCTTGGTAAATGCCATTTTAAAGTTAGAGTATCACTATAATATATCATATTATACTAACATTGTATAATATGGAATGTTATGTTACATTATGTTATGTTTTACTCCTCTCTGTTCTGCTACATTTTACATTCTCTATTATACCATGGACTCCATTCTAGTTTTGTATTTCACATTTGGGTAGAAAGTGTTACATTAGGAGCAGAATTACTTTCATTATTACATCTGACACAGTGTTTTATCTGAGAAACATTTCTGATTTGAAGCAAACTATGCTATTCTCAGAGCTTTAATAGTCTAATAAGTAGTGGAGTACTATATCTTATTTTGTAGAAAGTAGCACTTGGCAAGTAAACACCGATTGTTGAATTTCAATGGCATAGCATATTTACACAAATTAATTATATATATGATCCTATTTAATTCTCATGACAAAAATACCTAAAAATTAATTATCTTTATATTACAAGAAAAAAGGGGTCTGGAAGACTATCTTTCACTTCAAAAGCTTTAAACTTAATTTTTTTTGCTGGCCTGTTCCTTACTATTTCCATGATCCCACATTTTCTCTCAAGCATGCTAATAAAATAGACAAAGAATTTTGTTTGCAAACTCACCATATTGATAGCATTCACTGGACCAATGCTATTCACATACATGTCTGTGTGAATTAATGTTGGTTTCACTGTAAAGAGAAACATAGAAATGTGTGCACATAGAGAGGTACAAGATTTTAATGCTTTAATCTTTGTTTTCTAGAATAGATTTATTTAGCTACATTAGAAGTAATTTATTCATAACTAATTTGGTACCAGTTACTAATTTGCCACATTTGAATAACTATTTTGTTTTCAAAGAAATATCTTTTTAAAGTATGCACATGCAATAAGCAAGCATAGTAGAGTTTTGAAACCAATGATCCATTTAAAACTAACATAAAAATGAATAAATTAGAAAATGCTGCCCTTAGCTTTTCTCCATCTTTCTCTCAGATATTTTGAATTTTACCATGATTCCTTCAAGCTCTGAAATTGACTTGGACATGTCCCTGACTTGACCCATATAGAAATACAATTTCTTAATGACTCAGAAACAATATGCATTAGGAACATGAAGTGGACATAAAGATCAAATGGATAATATAAATTGTTTCTGGATCACAGTTCCCTGTTAATTTCTTTTATGACCACATTATCCTCATATACCTCTCACTAACACAAAATTAATCTACCTTAATGATTTGTTGTACACTGTGATATCATAGATAATATGAGAAAACCATATGGAAACACATTATACACCTATTGGTCAGAGACGAATGATATTTAAAATCTGTAGTATGATATCCATGACCAAATGGATGGCGTCCATTTTTATTTAACATTTAATGACCAACCAGAGCATTAGTCTCTTCTTTATTTATTTTCCTTGAAAGTATCATGTCCTAACTCTCTGTAGTGGATTGAATTCTTCTCTATAACTGGTATTCACATCCTTGCCTTCTCCTGGATGAGGCTATTCCTCCCCCTCTGGACTTTGGGCTTCACCATCTGATTGGCTTTGCCTAATAACACGTAGACAAAAGTGAGTGTGCCAGTGCTACGACTAAGCATTCAGCATTATGAGCTTTTACTTACTCGTCAGCTGCTTTCTACTGCTATGAGAAGGGTTTTCCTAGCTAGCCACTGGTCCCAGGAGTAGAAGGGGAAACATGTACAGTATAGTTGCCCTAAATAAGCAGCTCTAGCTTGCTTTAGCCTAGGTTAGTATATCCCCCAGGGGAGTGTTACAGAAACATTTATTGTCATATGCTATTGAGATTTTGTGGTTGTTTGTTACACAGCAACAAGCAAACAATATATCCTCTCTTTACTGTTATTGTTTTGTTTAATTATATATATATAATATATTTTATATATATATATGTTTTATATATATATATATATAAATTATTGTGCTTTAGGTTCTGGGGTACATGTGGAGAACATGCAGGATTGCTGCATAGGTACATACATGGCAATGTGGTTTGCTGCCTCCAACCCCCTGTCACCTATATCTGGCATTTCTCCCCATGTTATCCCTCCCCAACTGCCCTACCCCACTATCTCTCCTGTATCCCCCCGCAACAGACCACAGTGTGTGATGCTCCCCTCCCTGTGTCCACGTGTTCTCATTGTTCAACACCTGCCTATGAATGAGAACATGTGGTGTTTGATTTTCTGTTCTTGTGTCAGTTTGCTGAGAATGATGGTTTTCAGGTTCATCCATGTCCTTACAAAGGACACAAACTCATCGTTTTTGATGGCTGGGTAATATTCCATGGTGTATATGTGCCACATTTTCCTTGTCCAGTCTATCATTGATGGGCATTTGGGTTGGTTCCAAGTCTTTGCTATTGTAAACAGTACTGCTATGAACATAGGTGTGCATGTATCTTTATAATAGAATGATTTATAATCCTTTGGATATATACCCAGTAATGGGGTTGCTGGGTCAAATGGAATTTCTATTTCTAGGTCCTTGAGGAATCGCCACACTGTCTTCCACAATGGTTGAACTAATTTACACTCCCACCAACAGTGTAAAAGTGTTCCTATTTCTCCACATCCTCTCCAGCATCTGTTGTCTCCAGATATTTTAATGATCGCCATTCTAACTGGCATGAGTTGGTATCTCAATGTGGTTTTGATTTGCATTTCTCTAATGACCAGTGATGATGAGCATTTTTTCATACGTTTGTTGGCCTCATATATTTCTTCTTTTGAAAAGTGTCTGTTCATGTCCTTTATCCACTTTTTTTTTTTTTCTTTAAATCTGATTTAGTTCTTTGTAGATTCTGGATATTAGCCCTTTGTCAGTTGGGTAGATTGCAAAAAATTTTATCCCATTCTGTTGGTTGCCCATTCACTCTAATGATTGTTCTTTTGATGTACAGAAGCTCTGGAGATTTTTTTACCTTGCTTCATAAAGGGATCGTTGCTTTTTTTCCTACAGCCTCAGTCTGAGATATCTAGAAATATTTGAATTTCTAGCTCTAACTCTCAAGCTTCACTTGAAAATAATATTTCTTCATTTTAAACTTACTGACACCCCTCCCACTCCTAGGCCTGAATACTGTTTAAACACCACTTTTACAACACATAAAAATGTATAATTTAAGTCTTCCTTGCTCTTGAACTACACTGATTTTTTTTCTAATAAAGTAGATAATTTTATGTGACCCTATCTGTATTACAACACAAAAGACTTTAACATACCTCCTATATCAGGCCGAAGTTTATTGTCATATCCTTCCAGCAGGTTGTTTAAGATGACAGTGACATCACCCTCAGGAACTTTTGGAGTCAACACCCATGTTTTGTTAGAAGCATAATCTTCGTAGTCATCATCAGATTTCTGGCTAGTGAAGCTAAGAAAAAAACATTGGTCAAAAAACACATAGGTTACACTCAAGCTGACTTTTATCTGCAGACCACCAGTGGAAAAGAAGAAATAAAACAGCATTGAAGCAATGTTTACATTGAAAATCTCATCTGAGGGTTATTCTAATAAAACTGCATAGATGGAGACTAAATCTATTCAAGTGCACGCTTTAGTTTTTCAGAATTCTTTGCCCTCCCATGTACAAATACACCATGTTTTGCTAGTTATGTTTACTTTTCCCATATTTGATGTTCTTTCTGCCTACTTCCCAGGCTCCTGAAGTAATTATAAAAAAAACTATTTGTGTGAAAGTGATGGCGAAATAATCATATGTAGTCTAAGAATTCAGGTGTAATGTCTCCTCTTTCCTCCTTTGAGGAGTTCACTTGCCGCAACTTATTAATAAAGTAAGAGGATGATAATTAGATTCCCTCCTATGAACTGCCAGACGTGCTTCTCCCCGCTAAATTGAACACTAAGGAGAGAGCTCAGTCTCTCTGCCTTTGCTTCCCGCAGGGTATGTTTATGCGTATTTTTTCCCCTCACTTGCACTGAAGGCAAGGGCGGTTCATTTATCTTTGGTTGTTAAGAACCTGATACTATTAAGAAAAATGTGGTTACAGACTTTAAACCACTCTTTATCATGGCGAAGGTTTCTAGGCTGGAAACTCATACCAATGGTTAATGTACCACAATCACAGAAATGAAATTACCTGTTATAACTGATCAAAAAGCCACATAATAATCTTTGTTTCTATTTACTATGCCCAAACCTATCAGAAACCCCTTCAGCAATTGGGCTGGAAGCCACCTGAGAATGACTCTGGAAAGGGATTGGAATTCCTATAGCTTACCTCTCCTCCTAACTCAAGTCCCAAGACAACCCTGCCAAGGTGATGATATTTTCCAGATCCAGGGGCAACACAAACCTTTGCAAAAGCTGTCATTTCATTTTTATAAGCACTCAATAAATATTGGCTACTTCTACAGTTTAAAGTAAAATTTTAAAAAATACAAACTTAAAATATAATATTTCCCACCCTGCTCCTATCTTTACCTTGTTTTTCTAAACAACAATATAGAATGAATTTTGTCAGCTATCACATAATTGCCACCTTTACCTTGGAAAAATAAATGTATATATTCATATATTCTCAAACAAGATTTATTACCTTTCTTCACTCATACTCAGTCATCAAGTATCTATACACACACAGACAATGTAGTTAAATATACATACCTATGTCTGTATGTATGTGTGTACATATGAACAAATATATGTTTTATGTGCATAGGTATATATAGATCTTGAGTTAATATTGCAGAAGTAAGATGATTACGTGATTCATCTGGTTTGAGATTAAGGATAGAGGATGACATCTTAAGAGTAATTATTGTCATGGGTCAACTTAGTAAGCGATTAGAGCAACATCTTTTTTCATTCTTTTTAAGCTTTGTAACTAGGAAACACTATAAAAATACATCTGCAAAAGGCCCAACATACCCAGTGTCTTACATCTTGCACTTTAGTGAGCATAGGAAGTTTAAACGATCGTTAATTTCACAGAATGCCCATAGTGAGTATGACGGGCTGAGCAATGCTTCTATCAGCTATCAGAGAGAAAAGCCTCCATTCAAGCAGAGGCCAGTTTGCTGCTAGAAAAATCCCTCTTGGGCCTCAATTCATCATTTCTCCAGAGTACTGCTGAACTCTGCCTAATAGCGCTTTAATCCTCTGACCCAAATCTTACTGGTTGAGGGAAAGAAAGAAAAGCTCTCTGGAAAAGTAATTTTCAAATCCCTCCAATAACTCATGAGAAAAGAATGTGGTTGGTTCATCAGATGCCATAATATAATTTATTACTGTTTAAATGGTTCATGAAAAAGTGCCATTTCAAAAAATCTCTCTCTCTCTCTCTCAGGTCTATCAGACACATGCACCCTATTAAATTTTCTTCAAGGAAAGAGGATATGTACTAATTGTTTGGTTTGTTTGTTTATGGAACCTCTTCATACCAACAAATAAATGAGTCAGGTATAATGGTGCTGTATTACCATTATTATGATTATCTGGCAGACCAGGAGGGAAAATACATAAAGTGAAAACATAAGGGATACTTTTTTAGAAGTAAGGCTACTTTTCCCGAATTGCTCCAACAATTCCCTCAGAGTCATCACCAAGTTTTTTTTTACACTTCAGGATGCCTACTTAGCCATCAAGAGGTAAAATAGAGTACTTGGAAGTATATACTTGGGAATTAGGAAAGGCTAGCTCTGCTTTCTCAATTTGTGTCTTGCCTGGAGCTTACTGTTAATGACTTTGAGCAAGTTATTTAACCTTGCTAAGCCTCAAAGTTTTCAGCTTTAAAAGAGGTTTAATATTAGTTCTCATATTACATTCTTATGTAAGGTTAAGGCAATGCTTAAGTGCTTAGCACAGTGCCTAGCACACAGTACTGAAAATAAGTCCATAATAATTATTATATTATTAATTAATCAATGGCATAATTCATTAATGAAACATTATTATAAATATTATAATAATTTTATGAAGTGACCACTGCTAGATTTATAATACCAGCTCCAAACATGTAACAAAAACCTACATCTACATATGCTGCATCAAGACTTTTAATACAATAAAGGCTGAGAAGAAATAAAAACAAATGTTTTTCAGGAAAAAAATTATGGCCATCTACATTATAAATGAATGAAGTTGTTCTTTTCCACAGCTTTTCTAGCTGAGGTCTAAATTAAAAAAGCTGATGCATAAATCTGGGATTGTTTCCAGATTTGTCTTAAAACAAAAAGTAACTTCTTTTATTAAAGCTATGCTGTTTGTTTCTCTAGGGTGCTTTGGACATAAAAAACCTGTGCATTCGCAGGTAGGCTATCTAGGAATAATGAAGTCTGACCATCAGATGAGACATTCTGTGGAATTGTGGACTCCATAAGAGTGCCAGGGCAGAAACAGATTGATAATGATTTAAGGAATTCACTCAACATTTGAGCAGATAGAGAGCAAACATACTTGAACTTCTGGCTAAAGGTACCTACCTGCATGAAACAGCCTTTAGAGGTTATTATTCCTCTTGGTAACTTATAATTAGAAAATATTCGTGTAGAGGGAAATAACTGAAATTAAAATTCCCCTTCAATTAACCATAATAAAGACATTTTTGTCAACTGAATGATAGTTTATAAGTGATAGTGTCAGAAAAGAATGTGAAGATTTCATCTTTGAAAACATTCAAAACATTGTGAGAAAGCCACCTTAGTGAGAGCATGGGGCCACAGCAGCAGCTTCGCCTGGGAGCTTGCCAGAAATGCAGAACTCTAGGACCCACGAAGACCCCGGAATCAGAATTGCTATTTTAAAAAGTTTCTTAAATGATTCACATACTTATTAATATTTGAGGACCTCAGTCATAGAATGGTTAGATCAGTGGTACTTATTCTTGGTTCTGCATGTATGTGTATGTGTATGTGTTGGGGTGGGATTTTTTAAAAATACAAATTCTCAGATTCCTACTTTAGATCTAAATCTGAATCTTCATGTTGTATATTAGATTATTCATGTTTATTCTCATCATTACAGTTTTATGCATAATTTGAATTTAGGCATGATTACAAACATGAATTCATATTTGTAATTAGAAGTAGAAATCAATCCTATTTAAAAGAACAAAAGTGGCTTATAAAACACAACAAATACTGCATAGAGACTGTTCAATGAGAGATTGCTCACAATTATGTACAGGATTCTAGATATTTTAATTTTCATATATATTCTGGATGTTTGCCATTGTGAAGATTAGTCATGCAGTTTCTGGAATTTTAAATTTCCACTTAGGTATTTCAGATTTCCATATATTTAATAAAGTTCTAGGTTTAGGGGTGGAGAAGGAAAATCTAGTCATTGCCCAGGATAGTAGAACAGCAAACATTTGGATGAGAAATAAAGGCATTTGTCTTTTTGTTCAGGTATCTTTAAACCTATAGGTGCTTGGCATAATAAGACTGAATATATATTTATCTTTCTTTAACAGCGGTAAGTAGTGGTATTTAAAAAATTAATTATTTGTATTCTTCAATTATTTTTACATTTTCATCATTTCCTTCTTTTATAACCTTGGTTTCATTAATATTTTCTTGGTACAAGCTTTTGTTTACTTTTTTGGAAGTGCAATGAGTTCATATGCAAAGTATTTTATAGGTCAAAATAAATCTCTCAAGACATATACTTGGGAAAATGATACCTTAGACATTTTCTATTAAAAATTCCCATGTGTTGGATTTTCTGCTCCATTGTTAACTCTAAATTTTGAATATCCACTCCTTATATGTCATAAATCTCTATCCCTTCCTTTGCCACACACAGAAGGACCCACTGCTACTCCAGATTCTCATGAGGCTGTAGAGTTCAGTGGGAATCCCATGCCCCAAAGTTATCATTAATACAGAAATCTCTTGTTCCTTATATCATCGTGTTACCTGAGAGTTAGCTGAGTTCTGAAAATCAAGCCAAACTCCAGAACCTTTGCAGGTATCTATCCTTTCTGCCTTCAAACTTTCCTTTGCTCCACTCCTCAATCTACTACTTAGCATGTTTCAATATAAACATCATATCATAGAGACCATTTCTGACTCTTACCTACATTTGTTGCCCACCGATCCACCCATCACTTGTCCTACCAGGAGACTGTTTCATAGAATTTATCACAATGTGCATTTATTGACTGGCCTATTGCCTGTTTTCATTATTAACCTATAAATTTCATGAGTGTGTGCTAAATGGAGGTTTGTGGAAATAAATTTTTTGCTCACCAGTTTTCTTAGGAGAAATAATAATATTGAAAATAGATACTGTTAAATATTCATTGTGTTCTAGGTATAACTTTAAAGATTTCACACACATTCCTCAAAACACCTAATTCTCAAAACACTGATATCCTTGTAATTACTCCTGTTTTACAGATATAGAAACACTGTGACAATCATAATAGTCACTGTTAGTTGGCCAAAACTAAACATTTAACCATTACCTTTCATGGCTTTGAGAAAGAAACTGGGACTAAAGAATATACAGCTATACATTCATCCAACAATGAGATCATCCAAAATAAATGATTGTTCCAGCCCATTTTCCCTTAAAACAATAAATTAGTTTATGCCTGAGTTCAATAAAAGACATGATGTGTTTAGCACAAAGTTAATAACATTAGGATTTCATAAACTTGCCATTGCAGATAGTGATGATTTGATCTCCCCACTCTGAGGAATAAAAGCAAAGCTTGCCATTTAACTTAATGGATGTGATCATCTGCCTCATTTAAACTCTTTCCTCTGTTTGGAAAGCAATGTATGTAGCAAGGGCAAGGTACACATATAAGCTAGTTCAATTTAAAGGATGTCCTCCAGCCACTGCAAAAGGTGGGCTTTGGTAAACAGCATAGGAACAGGCAGAGTAGGTGATTGTACATCCTCAGAAGGCATAGGGAACTCAGCATATGATCATGGGAAGGGGGACTCCACTCAGTACTATCCAGGAGGACTGGCTACTCTTTAAAGACATGGTGGTGTTCAATGGACAGGGCCACTGGGGCACTAGTTGCTTCATATAGGTCCTTCAATTGCCCATGGGATTTTATTCCTTCCAGTGAGGACATGTAAATTTCCTGTGCAGAACCTGTTCGGAGGGTGCTCTGTGCATGAATGTGTACACATGAGTGCATACATGCAAAGAGGGTAGAATTAGGGCAGGAAAGTAAACCATTCTGCTAACAAATTGTTCTACTTAAAATGGCTTTCTCACCTCATATCCTGTTTATTTTTTTTATATTAGGCTAACAGCTGTTGGTGTGTTTGACTGAATCAATTATCAGACATTTAGTTTCCAATATATAAAATGCAAATTGTTTACTTTATTAACAACCACAAATGATGCATATCAAATAAATGTCTGTGGGATTTTATTAGCTAAGATGAATTTGATTGTAAGTATCACAACATTCAAACTAAATTGGGAGACACTGACAGGTATAATTATAAATTTTAAGGTAGTATGAGCTTCAGGGAGTTTCGACTCAGTTCTTTAACTATGTATTTAAAATCTTAGATTTTTTTTTTCTGTCTCTCTCTTCTACCCTTCACGGTGTCAACTTCAACCCAGAGAAGTATCTATGTTGTCACAAGACTTTGGCTACAACTTTTCACCTCTATGCTTCTTTGTATATATCCATAAAAACAGAGCTAAACTTTTTCAAAAGCTCTCTCAAAAGGAGGAAAATATTTGCTTTTCTAAAACCACTCCAAAAGCCTCCTTTTTTTTCTATATCACTAGGCTGAATGGGGTCAGACACATGAAACTGTTACCAGTGGCTAGAGAATGAGGAAATGATAAATATTTAACCTTAATTATATAAACCTACCACTAGTGTAAAATATGAAAATGGCTTCCCCGAAAGCTCGTGAGCTTCACAGATACCAACTTAAAATTGTAGTAGCTCAGAAGGTGAGGAGGGGAAATGTAGAGAGGCAATGGCTATGCTCATTGTGGGGAGTAGGACAGAAAAAAATAATCAACGTCAGATTACATTATGAAATCATTATAGTCAATTTTCTCCAGATTACACCTTCTTCTCATAGTTTACTGTTTTTATCCTTTGTTTCAACCCTTCTTAAACAAAAGTGAAAAGACATAGACTAACTAGGACTCAGTACTGCTGGAGGGAAAATATTTTGGTATTATCTGCTAATAGTGAACATTTTGTGTGTTCTATAACCCAGAAATTTAATCCCTTGATTATTTTCAAAAGGAAATAAATTCACACATCTACTAAGAGACATGTACAAGAAAGTAAACAGTTGCATTATTTGTCACACACAGGAATAAATAGAACCCAAACCAACAGTAAAATGGATAAATAAAATATGGCTTGTACACATGATGAAATATTGTACAACAATGCAAATTTGTGAAATATTGCTACATGCAGCAAAATAAATTTGAAAAATAAAAATCTGAGCAAAAGATGTCTATACATTCACATATATGCACAAATATATAATACTTCTGTTATATAAAATTTAGTGGCAAAAAATGTATCTGTAGTGCTCTAAGTGAGGACAGCAGTTATTTGAGGTAAGAGAAAGAGGACAGAAACTAGGAAAGAAAGAAGATGTTTCCTGGGGCGTTGGCAATATTTTATTTTCAGACATAGTTGATAAATTCTATGGGTTTTTATTTCAATTTGTGATAATGCATTGGGCTATATTTTAAGCTTATATGCTTTTTATACATTAATACTGCATAGAAAACAAAATAATCAAGTTTAGCTATGAAGGTTAAAAGCAGAGCATTAGGGACCTAAGGGCAAGAACTGCTTCTGTCTTCAGAGGTGGTGTTTTCTAAAACTTTACAAGTGCCTGGCATTTGGCAAGGCATCCAGTGAATAGGTTTCAAAATATGAGTATGGATTTTTTGAATGAAGATTCAATATTTGTGGAATTAACTTAGTAAGTGGCTCACTCTCTTTATATATGTACCCATGTAACTATTAGAATTAATACTAAAAGGAGCTGCCTATATAACATGCTATTGTACGGTTGCCATTGCTCTCTTCATCAAGTGCTGTTGATTCTCTGCATGGGAAAACTCAAATGACATACATTTAAAATACTTTTTAGACTATAATGAAACAAAGGCATGCATTAGTATGTTTATTGCAGCAGTATTCACAATGGCAAATGCATGGAATCAACCTAAATGCCTATCAAAGATAGACTGGATAAAGAAAATGTGGTACATATACACCACGGAATACTATGCAGCCACAAAAAAAGAATGAGATCATGTCCTTTGCAGGGACATGGATGGAGCTGGAGGCCAGTATCCTTATCAAACTGACACAGGAACAGAAAACCAAATATGGCATGTTCTCACTTACAACTGGGAGCTAAATGATGAGGACATCATGAACAAATAGAGGAGAGCAGCACACACTGGGGCCTTTCAGAGGGTGGAGGGTGGCTTGCAGGAGGGAGGGGATCAGGAAAAATAACCGATGGGCACTAGGCAAAATACCTGCGTGATGAAATAATTTATACAAAAAACCCCAGTAACACAAGTTTACATATACAAGAAGGCTGCACTTGTATTGCTGAACTTAAAATAAAAGCTAAAAAGAAAAAGTAATTAAAAAAAAAAAAAGCCAAGGTTAACACAAGAACAAATCCTAAAATCATGTCATATGTCCATGGCTGCTGGGTAGAATAGAAAGAAAAATATGCATGCTAAATTGTGGTTAGAAAGAAATGTTAACAAATGATTATTAAACAGGAATATTTCTCATTTATCTCCTTATTTGTAAAGCACTTCAGTATAATTATTTACAACATGTTAAAAATAGTATTTTCACTTTCTCATTTGTGTATACCTGACTGCAGAATAAAAGCTATGATGACTTTGTCTCACTTAATATATCTACAAGGAAGTTCACAGTTGCATTATTTGTCACATACAGAAATAAATAGAACTCAAATCAACAGTAAAATTGATAAACAAAATATGGCATGTGCATACAATGAAATATTGGATAACAATGCAAATTTGTGAAATATTGCTACATATAATATTGGTGACCTCATACCCTGCATGACCTTGGGAAAACTGGGACAGCTTGTCTTGCACACTACACACTAACATGGAAGTTTTTAAAGGCAGTAACCTGAAAGGAGTTCATAAATATGTTGACCTAATGCAGCATTTGTTTTATCAGACGGTAGAACTTATACACTCTACTTGACTTCTTACTGGACTATAATGATAACATGGTGACAAAGTCAATGTAATTAGGAAGGCTTCCTTTCCTTCTCTCCAGAAACACACACGGACTGCATTTCTTCCCATATTCTAGGAAAATACAAGACTAATTTTAACCACAGAAGATATGCAAACCAAAAAAGAGAAGGATGTAATTATTTACCATCAAGAAACACATCAAGTAAGAAATACTTCTTATTTCTTAATTTATATAATGACTACTATGTTAAAAATGTGCAAGGTGCTGCATATACTATTTTCAAAACAGGACATATACCAGTCATTCTTAATCCTGGCTGTGTTAATATTAAGTGGAGGGCTTTAAACAAACACCAGTGCTGAAGGCCTACCTCTTATACTGCTTTAATTGGTCTCTATGAGACCAAGACTTTGGTATCGAAATAATTCTAAGTTGCAGCTGTAAACGAGCTACTGCAAGAGAGTATGACAGAACCACCTAAACTTTCTTTTCTTAGAGTAAATAATTACTTCTGTAACTGCTTTTAGGAAAGTCAGATGTCACTTACTATAGTGTTTCATGGTAAACTGAAAATTCAAAATAGCATCATCCTCGATATTTATGTACTAAGATAGGTCGAAATTAGTGTTTCCTAAAGCTTGGGACACCTGCCTTAGTACACAGGCAATTTTAATTAAGTGTCACATAGGTACGCTATTAAAAGATATTGAAACGTATAATTAGAAAGTTTTTGCCTTTTTAATTTTCTTTCAGCATATCTAATTATATTGAGGACAAAGTCAGTTTATTTCTAATTGTCTTTAGCCACTCCTTTTGATTTGCTAATCTGCCTTCTAAAGAGAGCAAGAGCAAGCTTAGCATATCTGGGAGACAAAATACATAATTAAAATTTGATAATATTGTTCTGGTATATTGAATTTACTTTGCAATCGTCTTTTAATGTGAAAACTGACACTGATTTCCAGTTTGTATTGTATTTATTAAATGCATTAAATAAAACTATTTTATTGAAAGGTACTTCATTTTATTAAAAAAAAAAGTTCAGTCATGAATGACCATGTATTACTTAGATGTGGCAGAAAACATTGAATTTGGGAAACAGTGGCACAGATTTAGATATCTTTGTTCATCATTAATCGGCTTATATTTGAGATTCTTTTTTTGTAAGACACAGTTGCAGATGGAAAGAAGTACAAAATATAATGTTGATATCAAAACACTCCTCATCTATTTAAGGAGACAAATACCTGAACAGTTAGAAAAAAAATAACACCTGAATAACAATACAAGACAATACCAACAACATTCTCACATTGTAGAACATGACTTAGCTCTGTGTGTCAGCACCTCCAATTTGATATTGAGGTTATTTCTATCAATATTCTACCACATTCACTTTCAAATCTCAATTTATATAAGAAAATTTTCTTCTAGAATACAAAACAGTTTGAGGAACTAATAAAACTTTTGATTTTTTTTCTAGCAAAAACATTCATATATAAAAACATGCATAATCTTTTACATATTTGCAGAGGCCACAGATGGATAGGAGAACTTCTATGCACTTTCCCATGACACATGAACAAAAGATTAAACTTTCTCAGATTTAGGATCATTTAAAGGTCACTGAGAACAAGTGTATGAAAATGAAAGCTGGTTCCATATTTAGACACATACATCTGTCAAATGTATTTGAAAATTCATATTGCTCTATGGTAACAGAAAGTGAAACATTCAAATTTCATTTTAATATTTAGATATTTGAAACAATGGAATAATTTTTTTCAGATAGTTGATTAAATTTTCATTTTCATAAACTAGTTTTAACAACATGTGTACATACATCTGAATGATCATAATTCTGGAATTTTTTCCTACTCATCTTTCTTATACTTTTATGTTTGTTTGTTTTTTTTCTTTTTCTTTCTTTCTTTTTTTTTTTTTGAGACGGAGTTTCGCTCTTGTTACCCAGGCTGGAGTGCAATGGCGCGATCTCGGCTCACCGCAACCTCCGCCTCCTGGGTTCAGGCAATTCTCCTGCCTCAGCCTCCTGAGTACCTGGGATTACAGGCACACGCCACCATGCCCAGCTGAATTTTTGTATTTTTAGTAGAGACGGGGTTTCACCATGTTGACCAGGATGGTCTCGATCTCTTGACCTCGTGATCCACCCGCCTCGGCCTCCCAAAGTGCTGGGATTACAGGCGTGAGCCACCGCGCCCGGCCTTTGTTTCTTTCTTTTCTGGAATTGTGCTAAAACTTCATCTTCACATTCAAGGTAAACAAATGCCAAATCTGTCCTTGTGGTCATGGCCAATTCTCGAAGACTACTACCAAGTTTTCTTCGATTCTTTATAGATAAAATATTTTCTCAAAATCAAGGTTTTATTGTTCGCTTTAAAAAGTTAATCAAGTCTTTTCTTATCTTTTAGTCTTGTTGTTAGTACTGTTCTTGTTCCTCGTTCCTCCTACTCTCGTTATATAAATAGCTTATTTTTATCTCCATATAATATGAATTTACATAACTAGGAATTATGAATACTCCAGATTATAGAAATTTGTGTTCATTCACTCATTTGTGTTTATTCACTGACATCTCTTATGAGCTAAGCACTATTCTTAGCACTTAGAATTATTACTTTTTTTAAAAGTTCCATATTGAGAGTGAACAAATTAGTTCTTCATGAACCCATTTTGGAAAGTCCAAAATTACATTCGTTCCTGGAATTCTGGAACAATGTACCAAAATCCCCAATTAAATATAAAACCATCCTAACTTCACCCCAATTTTAAGCATATGTTGAGTCAAAAAGGTTTATATAATAGAAAAGGGCTGTTTGTGTAATTTACAGATTTACAAGTTTATATCTTTTAACACGCAATAAGGCTAAAAGCCTTACATTATTATGAATTCATATTACAAAATGAGAGTACCTTAATGGAATAACAAGATAACTTACTGTCTTTTCTAGCAGTGTATTATCATCTCTTACAAGGCTGCAACACTAATGTGCATATTGTAAAATTAGCCTTTTATAGAATCCATGCTCTTCCCCCATCTTTCCTATTATTACTTTCTCTAGTCTTTCTAATAATATCAGGTCCATAATCACCAGTAGTCTCAACGCAGAAAACATAGCCATTTAAAAGTTCATAATTAATCCAATCAAGAATGTACTCTCAAAGGAAAAAAAAAAAACTCCATCTTGTCTAGAAAACTGAATGTGATCATTTTTTATGTAAGAGTTTCTGGGAAAAAAAAAACTTAGTCACTGTGTTTTAAAATCTGCTATTCTGTAACATAAGTTTTTAATTATCCCACGTAAATATTTAGGAGTAGAATTACTGTGTAATATGTTGGGTGTATGTTTAACTTATAAGAAATTGCTAAACTGGTTTTCCTGAGTAGCTATACCATTTTCATTCATACTACCTATGTAGTTCCCATTGCTTCACATCCTCACCACACTAGGTCTTGCCAGAGTAGTTTTTATTTTGCCAATTCTAATAGGTGTGTAGTGATATCATATTATGATTTTAATTTGCATTTGCCTAATGGGTAACGGCTAATGATGTTAAACCTCTTTTCCTGTGTTTATTTGACACCTCAAAAAGTTAGATGAATCTCTAAAGTATTATGCTAAATGAACTGTATGTGTCTCTAATTATATTCTTGAAAGAAAAATCTTCAATGATGAATAACAGATCAGTTTTAAGGAGTAGAGGGTTTTGTTGTGGTGGTGGTGGTTTGCTTTTTGTTTTGTTCTTGTGAGTACCATAAGTACCACTCAAATCAAGAATACTGATTTGGGTAGCACTTATGGTATTTGAGAGAACTAATGTATATGTTAAAATGTATATAAATATACACTTGAAAAGGTCCGTTATACTGTACGATAACTTAAAAACAAAACTATTATTCTGTAACATAATCATTACATTTAAAAAATGTTCTCTGCCATTAGATATTTGTGGAAATTTCCTTATAATAAAGTATGAGATAATTGGGCTTAAAATTTTAAAAATTTTGTGGGGAGAAATAAAATTTCATTAATGAACTAATACTCTGATTTCTTGTTAATTTTGTATACAATTTTTAATCTCTTTTTTACTATTTGCCTGGATTTATACACAGGTTAAGTTAAATAAACCTTATGGGTAGGAAATTAGTACACTTTTGTCAATGCTGTCTACGAGAATCCCTTCAAATTTTAAACATCCAATTAATGGCCAAATCATAATAATTAACCTGGAATTCAGCAAGAGTCTTTGCCATTCATTAGACACAAAGCATTTAGCTCTATGAAAACAAATCTATTTACATACATTAGTTAAATATAATGCAATAATTTTATTACAGTGCCATGAGTATGTTTTACATCACTGACCTAATAGCAGAATCAATAACTGATTGCTAAGATTTTGCAATAGGCTGGAGAACAACATGTTATATAACTTAGAGGAAGCTGAAAGTCAGCGCTTGAGTTAATTGTCAAGCAACTGGAAACCGGTAGGTAAAATGCAATCCTCATCTTTCCCCAGATCATATAGGTACACTTGTCCCCTAAGAATGAAACTCATGATGTTAGTATACAAAGCTTTTCCCCTGATCCAAACTCCTTACCTGAAATACAATTCAGATTACTTACAATGGTTTTGAGGTCATGCATTAGGAAATAGCTTTCTGCCTTCTAATTTATTCCCCCTTTTTCATTCTCAATTAGTCTTCTAGCTACCTGGTCCTTCTATTCATTCTTGAATTAAACTAAGCTCTTTTTTCATGGGGGAAGCCTTGTACCTGCTTTTACCTATGATGATAATGGTCTTCCCTTCAAACTTTTCATTGGTGGGTTATTTTGCTCCTCTCATAGTCTCAACTTCTTATCCATTATTCATAATTGCCTTTCCTGGCCAGTATATGCAAAGTAAAATACTTGATTATTTTCATCACACCACATTTGTAAGTTATACCCTCAACACTATCACAATTGATGTTTATTTAACTTGTTTCTTTACTGTCTGCTGTCCCACAGAAAGCAAGGTCTATTTCCTAGTACGCTGCCAAGCAAGTATTAGAAACTCAATACAGGAAGGCAGGAAGCAGGCAGGAAGGGATTTGTCCACCTTGCATTTGTATTCATTCTACATTTACACCAGTACCTCAGAGCTCAACAAGGGTCCAATGACATCTTATGTTAGCTTATTTCAAGGGAAAAGTAAACAGAATCGTGTGGATTTATGGGTTTAAAAAATGTAAAAGTTAGCCGGGCATGGCGGTGTGCCCCTGTAATCTCAGCACTCCAGAGGCTGAGGTGAGAGATTTGCTTGAACCCCGGAGTCAGAGGCTGCAGTGAGCTGAGATCGAGCCACTGACCTCCAGACTGGGTGACAGAGTGAGACCTCGTCTCAATAAAAATACATAAATAAATAAAATAAATAATAAATAAACAATGTTTGAGTATAAGATGTGTGTCTGGGTACACAACTACTTTATATCAGAGTCAATAAGTAAAGTAAATCAATACATAGGTATGATATTGTCTCTAAGTTAATTTATAAAAGCAGTGTTATATATCATTACATTATATATAATATATTATATTTTATACATTATATATAATATGTTATATTTTAAAAATTATGTCCTTATTCTAGAAAATAGGCTTTAAAGGAGCAAGGATTACATTTGCCTTCTCAGTGCTGTATCTTCAGCAGCTGTCATGGTGCTAAGAACATAGTGGATAGGAATTAATGAAAATGTCATTAACAAAATAGGAATTCAGGACGGTATAATTTTGGTCACCTGAAACAGAGTATACAACTCCTAGCTCTGATCTTGTGCTTTATGTGCATTTGCCCTTTTCTGATATATTTTATTGAAAATTAAACAACTCTTAAGAATCTGCTAAGAGTAATAATCAAGATAAGAGTAATAATCAAGAGTAATAACACTTGGCATATCACTTACAACCTGAAGTACAAGAGACTAAAATTGAATCAAGAAATCTCTCCATACTCATATGACTTTCTAGAGTTTACTGTGATGCTTGGTCATCAGAGAAATTGAGAGGCACATGCAAAGGGAAGTTGGTCTCCCAAGAGGACTTCCAACATGGACCATGGAAACTGTGTAAATGGCCTGTTGACCACAAGAGTATCTGGAAAATTACAATCAACTGTGATAGAAGTTTTGAGGAGTATGTGAGTACTCACATATTTTTGGTTTTATGGGACTGAGTTAATATTTTTGCATTTTTTAAATTATTAATATTTGTTTAATTTAAACAAATTAAATAAATTTATTAATATATAAAAGATTTTGAGGTGACTGAAAGGTGGTGGATTTAGTTTATGTAGACAAAGTCACTTTTATTATTTCAGGCTTTAAAAAACAATAATTAGCTTAGTTAAATATTATTCCATGTATGACCTCACTTTTTAAACTTTAAATCGAAAAGATTTATAACAAAATTATATCTCAAATCCTGAGCCATCATTCTGTTGAAAATTCTGTATTGAAGATGACATGCTTAAAAAAAATGGATGAGGGGTAAGATGCTCTGAAAGTAGTGCCTGTAAAGGTGGTAGGAAAATAAGCCTGGTGTTTAAAATGATCTAGTTAAGTTTAATGTGGCATAACAGTATTTGTGACGATACAATGAGAAGAGCAATTTGCAACCCAGAAGAAGGCCCTCACCAGAACCCAGCCATGTTGGCATCCTGATCTCAGACTTCTAGTTGCCAGAATTGTGAGAAAAATATTTCCGTTGTTAAGCCACATATTCTATGGTGTTTCATTTTAGCAGCAGAAGCAGACTAAGGAATCACCTTCAAGCAGACCCTTCCCATTATGCATTGGGATGGGTCTGTATCACCAACAGAATATGACAGAAGCTATAGCGTATAATTTTTGAAAAATTATTGTAAAAACTATGGATTTCATCTTGAAGACCCTCTCTCCCTCTCCCTTCCTCTCTCCTTCTTTCCTCCCCCAATTCACTCTTGTCTCCTCTCTTTCTCCAGTTCTCCAACCCCATGGAGAGCTCATAAGGCAAGAAACTGGAGCTTTCTTTTAATAGCCATATTGGAGTGAGCATGAAAGTTGATTTTTTAGCACCTTAAGATGTCCAGTACCCTGTTCAACATCTTGGCTGCAATCTTATGAGGGATCTGAAACTGCAATCACCAAGTTACTCATTCTTGGATTACTGCTCCTCAGAAACTGCAAAAATAAGAAGTGTTTCTTATTGGAAACTGCTAACTCTTGGATAAGTGGTTATGTAGACATAGATAACTAATGCAAAGATGGATAATATCTAAGGCTGAAATGACTTAAAATAACATAAACTGTCGTACACTGAAATAGTGTTTTGCTAATTTCTTATAGTAATAATAAAATACAACCATGCTATGCCTTAGAAATTTCAAGAGTGGTAACAGATGTCTATAGCAACACTTGTACAAAAACATTCATGACACTTTTTAAAATTAGTCTCAAACTAGAAGCATCAAGGGGATAATGGGTGAATATATTGTAATTCATACCATGGAATTAATAATAATAATAATAAAAAGGAACTCATGATACGTGCAAAAACATTACATCTCAAAAACATCATGCTGAGCAGAAGAAACCAGGCACAAAAAAGTATTCACATTGTTAATTCCAATATTATAAAGTTGTGTAACAGAAAAATATAATCTATGATGAAAGAAATAGGAAAAGGGGCTACCAGGGGCAAGCAGGGATTAGAGAGTAGAAGAATGATGATTATTAAAGGAATACAAAAAGCATGCTGTTGTGATAGAAACATCACACACACACACACAAACACACACACACAGTGGTAGTGGTCATACTGCTGCATACATTTGGAAAAAAAACTCATCTATTAAATTCTGAATAATTTAATGAATCTAAATTATGTCTTTATTTAAAAAATAGTTATGGAGAAAAGTCTATTACGTGATGAGTGAATTGGAAGAGAGCAAAAAGATATTCAGAATGTTATTTTGGGTAGTGATACAGTGACCCAAGTGACAGATGATGTGGAATTTTGTTCTATGATCAGATATATGAGGCACAAAGAAAAATGAAAAGTCAGTCATTACCCTGAATAGCAAAATATCAGCTTGGATTGTTTAATTCCTTGTTATTCTCCAGATTCCTTAACCACTGCTTCCATTTCATGTTGTCCAATATAGACTTGACCATCAAGAGTAGCAACTCGAGTTTGCTCTGAATAAAGAGTTGGATAAATTTGCTTAGCAACTAAGGGATAATGTTTTACAATATATTTGGGAAAATATCCTTCTTTGCATACAGTGACAAAATTATCTTCAGGAAGGAGTCTTGTAAATGACAAGATATATTTTCTCATTTAAATAGGAACCGTTCCACATTGTTAGGGATATTATTAAGTTCAATGTTTATATAGACATTCTCAAAACTTAGGGACTTCTACCCAATTTGCTTATCTCATACAAGTCAAAGCAAGAAGCTGGAGAATTATAAAAGTTGTACTTAGAAAAAATCCCTCTTCTACACTCCCCCAAAGTTCGGAGTTTAACAGGTGTGCAGAGACTACCTATGCTTCCAGGGATATATCAGGAGATAAATAATGACTTGTATTCATAACAGAAACAACAATAACAATAACTAACAAAAATAACACCATGTAAAAGTCACTTACTATGTGCCCCTTACAATCAATTCCTATTCAAAATAAACTTATAAAATATTATCTTCCTTTTTATTTGAGATGGGGTCTCACTCTGTCACCCAGGCTTGAGTACAGTGGTGCAAATATGGCTCACTGCAGACTTGAACTCCTGGGCTGAAGTGATCCTCCTGCCTTAGCCTCCCAAGAAGTTAGGACCACAAGTATGCACTACCATGCCCAGCTACTTTTTTGCTTTTTTCAAATAGGGTCTCGCCATGTTGCCCAGGCCAGTTTGAAACTCCTGGGCTCAAGCAATCCTCCCAAGTCAGCTTCCCAAATCTTCTTCTTTTTATAGGAAGACAGAGAGGCTAACTGAAACCAGTTGACTGAGGGCATCAAATTGAACCCTGATCAAGTGTGTCTCCATAGCTTATGCTATTAACAAGTATACTATGCTGTGGAACCTGTTTGTTTGCTTATTTTCTTTTATTTTTTTTTCCTGACAACCATATATGCTGAATTAGAGTGAGATACGATAAAAATGTTGAAAATATTTCCTTTTTTTGAAAAGAATACACATTTGGGGGGAAATGAGTTCAATTTTTATTACTTAATTAAGCATATAATTATTGAACATATTATAGGCTAGGCCTGCTATGAAAGGTGGGTTATATCAATGGCGTCTCTGCCCTTATGTGTCCTGGCTTCTAGCTGAGAGAGATAGAAAATATAAAAGTAAAAATAGCAAACCAAAAATAACATAATTTTTAAAAATTAATCACTAAAGGCTGTAAGTAAGTACTAAGGCAAAGTAAAGCAGAGAGGATTAGAGGACTTGGGAGTACAGGGTGGAGTGGAGTTTGCAATATTACATTGAGTGGTAAGTGCAGGCCTTGTTGAGAGGGTGAGGATTTTGAGCAAAACTTAAAATAGGTGAGTTAATCAGTGGATATGTGAGAGAAATACATTGCACAGGGAACAGAATATTATACAAAATCTTTCCTGTTTTATCATGACAAATTTCCTGAGAAAAGTAGATAACAAAATTTCCTGAGAAAAGTAGATGACAAACGTCATCTTATTTAATATACATATGGTAGACTGCTAAGAAGAAACAGAACTTTCTGGAAAGGGTTAATAAAACAGCCCTGGGTTCCTTTTCTTTCCCACGCCTTGCAGCTATGTGATTTAAGGATTAAATAAGAGAAGAGTATTTGTGGAAGAGAGTTACTGGCCTAGAGTAGAAGGAGCTGTTCAAATTCATATCTCCTGCCATAGTGGGAGGTAGCTCCACTTCTGCCTTAAGGTAAGTGAAAAGGGAATCAGGAAATGTACTCATAAATGTCCACCATAAAAAAAGACTAAGAGGCCAATTTTTATCTTTAATCCAAACACAAAAACTTTTACAACCTCTTAGCATTCTCAGAGCAAAGAGTGGCTAGATAATTCTTAGGGAAATTTGGCCTGTATTCTCTATAATGCAAAAATCCCAGAATTGGCTCAAATACAATTCCTTTCATAAATTAAGAAAGTGTACATTCATTTCTACTTTTATGTTTAGAGTTGCTTTCCTCAATTATGTATCTCAAGTGTGTTTTTAAAAAGCAATTTATAAAAAGATCTGATTACCAACAAAAAAAGAACATGTGAAGGCATCAATCATTTATTTTTTCCCATCACGATTATATTGACATATTATATTCAGTTTGTTTTTCCCATTTTATTTATATAAATATACAGTAAGTTCCGTAATTTATTTAGGTGTATTTAAGTAAATACACACTGTATATTTGTATTTCTACTTAGACTTTGGTTTTACAGCAACACTTGGGTTCATGGCAGGGTTTCAGTTATTACAAAGGATCTTTGCTTTAAAACATCCCTTGTTTTCCCCACGATTATGTTATTTGGTACTTATGTGGTTTCCTTTATGAACGGGTGGAGAGTGAAGTATCAGTGCTACTTATTTAGCATTTACATGGTATTTTATCTATGCAGAGTTATACAATGATTTTTATAATAATATAGAATTATTACCATAGTTTGTGCTCTTATATCATAATACTGTAGGGATTAATATGATTTGGAGTTAAGTTTTACTTTTACCCTAAACCACTAATGTGTAATGTAAAAGAAGCTTTTTATTTCCTTTTTAAAGGGTATTTATTCTCTAGTGTGTGGAACAAATGAATAGGAAATAACCCTCCTGAATAATGCAAGGTAGATAAGACTTTTACATCTCTAAACAACCAAAGTATTTTCTTACATTTAGAAAAAAAGAGTGTGACTATACTTGTGCAATGTGATGTATTGCACTATGAATTCAAGGAGGGGGTCTTAATTCTGTCCTACAGGAAATATTAAAGGATCCTTGGACAAGTCCCTTCATCTCTCAATATCTCATTTTCTAGAGTTGTCGGAAGAAAATATTATCTTTTTCATTTAACTCATGAGTCTACTGAGAGACTAAAACTGTGGATACAAAGATTCCTGGAAAAATGTAAAACCCCTATTACTTTCTAGAAATTGTAACTTCTTATTCCTCTAGAAATGGAAACTTAAGAGCCTTCATGTTGTTACCACATAGCAAAGTTAATTAGGCAGTTGCTAGTATGATTGGGTTGGTTAAAATATGTCATCCTTCAATATCTACATATTAAAACTATACATATCTATATATGAATTGTAACATTATTTCTACTTTAATATTGAGTATAGTTGCTTCACTTTTGTCTTTCATTTTTCTAAGAATTTTTGTAAGAAAACTGGAGGACAACATTGAGCAAGTTTCCTATAAATTTGCTCAATAGAAGGCAAGGTCTCCTCATTAAAAATGGAATGACATGCTATAGTTAAGCTTCTGGATGAATAATTAAGTGCAGATTAAACTATGCTTTACTTACATAGACACAACCAACGGGGAAAGTTATATGCTAAATATAATTTTGGTGCAGCTCTAAATAATTTCATTTAATATGTTCTTAAATTAAAAAACAATGGAATTTCAGATGATTGCTAAGCATTTCTGTCTAGACCTTTCAATCAAAACAATAAAATGTAATGTAATATTTATGTCATTGGTGGAAATTGAGTGTCTTAAACCATGCCCTTATATAAATTAGATATTTTGATTTATTCAGTGGACTGAATGGATATAAACTATCTGTTATAGATTCTATCATCTGAAGATAGATTCAGAGAATCATAAATATTAAAACTAGTAAATATCTTATAGATAATCCAATCCACCTATTACACTTGCAGGAACACTGTTGATGGATTGAGATACCAAACTGAGTAAGAAAACACAGAAGATAATATTGACAGATCTAAAATAAAGTTATTATAATTCATATATATACACACATAGATAAACATCGTTATATATGTGTATATATATATATGTATACATGTTTACTTACATTTATATATATCCACATTCACGTTTATTATATTATGCTACTTCTAATATTCTATTGTGTTTAAGCAAGTCATTTAATCTGTCTGTAATCTTGGTTTTCTAGTCTTTCAAGTGTGGTTGATGATAAATACTTTATGGAGTCATAATGAGGATTAAGTGTGTGTATGGGTGTGTGTGCATGTATGTATTACTTGATTCAGTGTATGTATAACATGACACAAGCAGGGCATGAAATTGATATTATCTTGTGGCCATTTGGTTTCTGACTTTGAAGATGTCACATAGGTATCTGATAACCCAGCAGCAGAAATTTTCTTCTGCATGTCTACCTGAAGAAAGTATCACATCTGGAATATCTATCTCAACTGAAATCCTGAACCTGTAAGCCTTTGAATTGTGCTGACACTGGAGTGGTCAAACAATTTCTAAACTGCTCCAATTATTACTTTTAATTATAATTCGATCTTCTATAATCAGCCAATTTGGCAGAATTATTTGGAGAACGATAAGTATGTATAATTCCAGTAAAGCCTACTTGTACTTAAACCAAAAAGTCTGTCTTGGAATGGCTGGGAAATTGTAGTAGAGAGGTAGCCAGGACCCTAGTAACATATTTATAGCAAAGAGATACAGTATCTAAAGTTAGTCTTAACTCCTTTCCAATTTGAGCGGAAATCCTTGGCATGAAACAGTTTTTTAAAGTATAGAACAGAGTCCTCTATCATTAAAATAAATATGCTTTAAATCAATTATTTTGGGGAAAATAGCTGTTCTAAATGAAACTGAGATACGAAAGAGACATTTATATAACAAATTATTTAAGTTACTAGCCAATTTTTAACTTCTGCCTACAGTTCAGGTGTTTTGTTTAGATAGTAACAGGCAACTGGATTCTGGGAAACACTGGGTGGATAAGCTTCTATTTTCTTTCTGCCTTTCTTTAATTTTTTTTTTTTTCGGTTAATTGTTGCCTCAGGGTAACCTTTCAAATGTGAAAGATAGTATAGCCCTACCTTTCAAATAGTCTACCCAGCCTACTTCAGGATAGATTATTTGAAATGTTTTGGCTATAAATAAAGCAATTCGGTATGCTGAAGAAATAAATTTTTTTCTTGATGATACCAGATGGAGCATTTAGAAAGATAGGGAATAACAAGCTTGTCTGTAGAGATTAATTCTGTAATCAAATAGGGGTATATTGAAGAATCAAAACATTTTTTCTACATGCATAGTCAGCCTGTTAAAGAACTATATAAAATAAAATTATGGAATATAAACACTTTAGCAGCTCATAAGAAATATAACTGAAAGCATCTTTGTTTAAGCAACAGCTAAAAATAGAAAATATTTATAAACATTTAACTATTTTCTTTTCAAAACTTCAGAATGAGTTCTTCAAAGTAAGGTTTAGATGGATCATCAAAAATTCAATCCAATTTATTTCTGATCAATCTATCCTTGAAAAATAATTCTTTGTTACTCTAAGCATATTACAAAATCTTGTTTTATTTTAATAAAATAAAAACATTTCTTGTTTCACTTATTCTTTTTTACTCTAAATTATTTTCTATATTTTCCTATTTTGTTTCTTTCCTTTAGGATATTTTTACTTTGAGATGGAATAAAGTTACACTGAAAAAGTTCATAAAATTGTAAGATTTGTTTTAAAATCCATGTGCATATGTATGTGGAGTATATATAGTTTTTGAATATAAGCACATACATATTTATACATGTATATGTGTTTTATTTTTTGCAGCCAATATCTTCTCATACCTATTGTGGGTGTATTATTTATACTATTTCTTATTTTTTATTATATGTATGACATTCTCAATGATTTATATATAAATAAAAAATTATGTTAAATTGATTCATCGTTCTCAGCTGAATAACAAAGTATGAATAATCAGAACAGCTTTAAATATTAAATACGTTGATAAACTACTTTTCGAAATCATCAAAGTATAGGCTACTTTTCTTCAAAGTGAGGTCGAGGGTACTTGTTGAAAATATTCCTGTTGAATATTCCTGTTCTTCACCCCAGACATAATGATTCAAAATCATTTAGTGTATAGTGTAGGAATCTCCATGTTGTAAGTTCCCTAGGTTATTTTTTATGACAGCACAAGACGTGAATGTTTCAAAAATTTTAAATTTCAGAAATTAACTCTTTCACTTATAAGAGGAGATATTAGCTATTAATAGTCTCACTTCAGTTATTTTTCTCCTTATTTTACTTGTGTAAAGACACAGACTAATAAACTTTGTTATTAATGAGGGGGGAACATCCTTTTGAGTTATATAAATAAAAAATTATTTTTAAAAATTTTTCTTTAACTTTCTAGGTGGTTCTGCTACTACTGTTTACCACAGAAGTATTATTTCATAAGTACTATTCCCTGTGAGCTCCTAGTGTCTCAAATATTTCCCAGTTATTTATTGTCCTTCCTCAGGGTAAGCTTTAGAGATCAAAGCTTCCGTTTACCTCCAGTCCTACTCAACGATTCAGATGACTTTTATTACGGGATTGTAGGAGACCGAAACTCTGATGACATTCTCTGCAACAAACAGCAATGACTCCATTCTCTGTCACTACTGAGAAAATGTAAAAATTACCACTTTGGGGAGTTTCCTTTACAAATAGCTCATATTTTTTAGAGCTCTTTTAAAAAACTCATCTAAGACAGTCTGTTACAAATTGAAAATTAAAATGTATCATCAAATTTACTGTTTATATGATATTGAAATGGAAAAGATGGGGCTGTGGCAATAAGAACACATCTTAAATAGTACCTTATTATGAACTAGAGTAAAGTTAAACATCCTTTGGTTAAAATAGGGCCACTGGAGATAAAACACATAATATTATTATCTATTAAGTTAGACAGTTGTTTACAAAGATGGAGATGAGTCAAAAAGAAAGACATTCCCCGTGTCCTGTCTAGATTTTAATCCACAGGTTTCATTAATGGTAGAAATAAGGAAAGATATTTTTCATTAGTAAGTAAATTAGAAAATAGACATTTTCTAATTTCTGAAACAAATTAAGTTTCACAGCAATCTACAACATTAAATATAAAAAATGGGTTCAAATTTTGAATTGAAAAATGATTTTTTCAGGATTTCACGAAATTGTATTACATATAAAACTGTTTCCAGTAAAAGGCCCTCTCCTATTTTGAGAAAGCTACTGAAATCTTATATTCCTAATGAAAATACATTGTGTTTTTATAGTAAATTAGGAAGTAATAAAAACTGCTGGAAGAGTTAAGCAGACTCTCTTTGTTTAGAAACTGCAAAGTGAGGCTTTCACTCCTTGTTTTGCTTGGATCTCTTTATCATAAATCTATATGTCTTATCACCCATCCTAGAGAAGAGGGGGCCAGAGAAGTTGACTGGATAGTTTCAATAATTTTTTTTTTTTAAGTTTAACCTGCATCTCTTTCAACTCCTTTTGTTACAACTACCATGTAAGATTGTTAACTCACAAAAAATGTTAGGGAAATGTCTTGATATTTTCTATAGCTAGTTTTTGTTTGGTTGTTTCTTTATATTGGTAGAATGTGAGAGGTATATTTATAGAACTTTATTTCAAAATGAAAACATATAAGAATGCAAGTAATGTAAATAGTGGACCTCTGACATGTCTTTGGTCCTAGTTATAAAGCTTGGAGCATGGGGGAGGTGTTTAGGTAGGTAGACGAATAGTCAACTAAGCTGCATGGCTGGTTACTCCTGTAATACTCTTGGCTCAAGGAAGTTCAAGGAAATTTAAACACCAGGCACTTCAGAACACACACATTTTCAGGGTTTTCAGAGTCCAGTCTCCAGCCTTTCCTGTTTTTCTATTCAGTGCAGCAAGGTTTTAAACCATTAATGCATACTTCACGATTTTGGCATCACATTTATCTGGTTCAGCATATTTTCCCACACTGCAGCAAGGCCAACTCTTTTCCAGACATACATTCCCCTATGAAATCACTTAACTACATTCTCCACCCTATGCCAAATAGTTCTCCTCCCATATCAAGGAGGAGGTAGAGGTAATCAGATCAGGGTCTTTAGATTTTATTAGTGCCCCGTGGCTTCATTGGCCTTCTGTCTGACTGTGGATACCCTATGTATATTGAGAGACATTCTATCAGGTTAGACAAGCCTCTCTCCCTTTGGCCCCAACCAGGACTGCTGTCCCTGGTGCTGAACCATGTTTGCACAAGGGGAGTTGGCTGTCTGGTCAATGGGGCTGGATGAAAAACCTGGCTGAGTGACCTTAGGAATGCCCGGTTCAGAAGCGAAGGATGCCTTAGTACACAGACACAGGGCCGCTCGCCGCCCCCTCCCCCAGCTCCCTCACACATATCCCTCGGGTGTGCGCCAGGACCCCATTTGTAAATTTCTTCTTCAGACCCCCACCCACAACGCTTGCAACATGGCCTCAAATGCTGGCGTGTATCAGCACAGCCCACTCCGACATCAGATTGCAGTAATGTCAAAATGCTACTCCTCAAATACTAAGTCTTTATGAGGTTACGTTTTCCACTCTAAAACCAAAGAACAACAAAAAAATAAAATCCGATAAATTAATACATTAACAAAAGTGACCTTCCACTTTTCTCCTTCCAGTCCCCGCCCCATATATTCACTTTCCCCTAAATTATTAAGCCCCACGTCCTAGAAGAGTGTTTTAAATCTGGGTGGTCTCCCGAGTTCCCCCTTCCCACCCCTTCCCCCCACCTCTTTAGAGCAAAACGACGCCAAAAAGGGCACATCTTACCCAGGATATAGCGACAGCAGGAGCAGAATCCACACCGTCATTTTCTGTGAAAATACAGGAGTCGAGTAGACTGAGCTTCCTGTGCTCCATATATTTGGCGAACTCATCGCTTTTTTTTTTTCCTCCTCTCGCCTCTTGCCTCTTGGTTGCAGAAGAATCCCTCCCCTTTGTATTATTCTTATGCTTATGATCTGATGGTGGCTCCCCCCATCTGCTTCTAGTAGGTCCCGTCACTGGGGAGATGGATTGCTACCAGCTTTGGGAATTAATATTCAGGGGGCAGAGATAAGATCAGCACAAACGCTTGCAGATGCCATCAAAGCGTCACTCTGGCAGCGGCTTCCAAGTCTGGGGGAGTAATATCATCGAGGTAGGGGGAGGGTACAGGGAGAGACTCACACGGAGACAAATAAGGGAGAGGGAAAGACGCGCACACTCGTGGATACTCATGCCCCTCACACATACACCTTCTGCCCCGGGTCCATCGCTTCGGGTTTATCTATCTGTTTGTTTTGATTTTTTTTTTCTTTTACAGGCGGCAGCCCCCTTTGCGTGTGTGTGTATTTAAAATAAACAGGAAAAAAATCATTAGAGACTCTGCGTGATTAACTAACACGCAGATTAACTATGAGGTCAAAGTGGAAGTGATGCACGCTGCTGCAGCACGAATTAACACATGCGTGGTGTCTTTCCAAAGCTTTTTAACCCTTTACTGCACACATAAGCATGCAAGGACTGGCATTCATGGGGACAAGAGATGCTTTAGCAAGCCCAGAAACTACATCACCAATGACAGAAGGTTTGTGGTCGTTAGATCTGCCAAGAATCCTTATTTTAAACTCGTACAGTCTTAGAAATCATGGTTGCATTGTTAGAGCTGGGGGAGCAGACAGTGGGGGAGGTGTGAGTGTCTCAGTAAGCCATCCTGTAGGCAGACAGATTGGTGAATTCAATTTGAATGAGGGAAGAAAACATTGACAGAATTAAAAGACATGGAGAAATTCTATGCTACTCAAAATTCATTCCTCCCTGTCCATCCTCCAACCCCAGTAATATTGTAAAGACACAAAACTGCTTGAAGTTTGACAAATGTAATTGCATGGGGATAGCTGCTTGAGTGAAGATTACCTACCACAATCTTTGTGGTAGGATGTGAGAAGGGGGGTGCTTTTTGAAGGAAGGGTGGGCTGAGGGGTATAATCAGGGGGTCATTTACCAATGCACAGGGATTTCTGTTTGTTAGGTGGGGGGTTGATTTTTTGCTCTTCTTTGTAATAATCCTGAAAGTTTATATGTTGGATGAGTGGTATTAGCATGCTTCTTTCTTGCCTAGAATGTTACCATGGATACTCATGTATAGAAGATACCACTTTATAGCAAACTAGTTCATCTACCACAGAGGAAATCCCTTTCATTAATCATGAAAAAGAAAGTGGGATAGTGTTTCATGTTTCCTTAAAGGCAAGATACCACCATGAAGGCATGCAGAAAGCAGTACTGGTGATGAGGTCTAATCTGAGCCCTTTGTGCAAAGTGACAAGGAGTTGTCTCAAAATAAGTACCTTTCCTGCAAGAAAAAGGTCTTCCAAGAATGGAATTGAGTAAGGAGTCCAGGAGGCATAGGAATAAACATGAGAAAATCAGGTCCACACTCCATCACTAACACTAAAATATACCCAAGGAATGCAGAAAGAATTACCAGTGGCTGATGCTCATCACATGGACTGAGGAGATGCATTCTGACAACGAAGTAAAAACGCCCTGACAGACCCACCTGGAATCCTGCATGGCTTTATAACTCTGCCTTAGGCAGAGTTATCCTTAAAACATTGACAAAAAATCCAATGAAAACCACATTCAAGTGCAGTTTTGACTTTTTTTCTATTGGGATTAAAATGGAGGCAGAGCAAACATTAAATCCCCTTTCTATGTAACTTTCTTTTTCTCTGCTGCACTGTGAAGGCAGTTTCCTCTTCTTTAATTTTTATTTGTTTAATTTAGAGGCAAAGTCTTGTTTTGTCAGCCAGCCTGGAGTACAGTGGGATGATCACAGCTCACTGCAACCTAAAACTCGTGAGCTGAAGCAATCTTCCTGCCTCAATCTCCTAAGAAGTTGGGACTATAGAACAACATCAATATGCCTGGCTGATATCATGCCCCTTCTTATATTCACAATTTTTTTAATGTCTCTTTTTTTTTTCTTTTTTCCTTTTCTTTTTTTTAAGTTATACTTTAAGTTCTGGGGTACATGTGCAGATCTTGCAGGATTGTTATATAAGTATACACATGCCATGGTGATTTGCTGTCTCCATGCCCCTATCACCTACATTAGGTATTTCTCCCAATGTTATCCCTCCCCACTCCCCACTATTTCTCCCCTAGCCCCCTGGCCCCCAACAGACCCCAGTGTATGATGTTCCCTTCCCTGTGTCCATGTGTTCTCATTGTTCAACAGTCACCTATGAGTGAGAACATGCAGCGTTTGGTTTTCTGTTCTTGTGTCAGTTTGCTGAGAAAGATGGTTTCCAACTTCATCCATGTCCCTGCAAAGGTCATGATCTCATCCTTTTAATGGCATGCATGGTATTCCATGGTGTACATGTGCCACATTTTCACAATTTTTTTTTAAAAAGAGCCTAGTTTGTTTATAGCTGTATATATTTTCTTACTGAAATTACTGAATCACACTTTTGTAGGCTAAGATATGTGTGCATGTAATTACTTAAGTCCCTACAAAACCCAAGAAAGTGAGATAAATGGAAAAGATTGGCAGCTTATGAATCAGTAAAGTGGTGGAAACCATGCACACTGAAGTGCTGATACTCCATCCAAATGGAGTTGCCACTGTTCAGTTCCAATCAGAATTGCCAGAAAAAATGGAAATTGATTTGCAGGGTAAAATGTTCTAATTTCTAAAATGCAAAGGAGGCCAAAATAAGCAGGCATGCAGGCCACAAGGCTGTAATTTTTATAGACTATATAAAATATCTATATGTGACATTTCTGTTACCATACATGACATTTCCAAATTTTTGTGTAAATTTCTCAAGTGAATTTATTTTCAACCATAACGAAGTTGTGAAAATGAATGCTGTCACATTCACAAAGAAGTGATTCATATACTGATCCCTTATCCCTATAAATTAGAAGCTATTGAATGATGGAATTTTGCCCAGCATATTAAGAGAAACCATAGAGGAAATTTTTCTGTTTATAGTATCTGAATACAAATTTAATTGTGTCATTCATAGCTAGTAAGCATCAGCATGTCTCTGTGGATCTTTCTTATCTGCTGACTGCTCTCTTAAAAAAAGTATTTTAATATATTTTCTAATATTTTATAACACATGTTATATTCAATGGTGTATATAAGAGACCTAGTAATTTCTTCTGTTATCACATTTGAGCTATACTCTTGCCCATTTTTAAGATTACAGTTCTAATAAATAAAATAACCATTATTCAATATACATGATGCTTATCTTCTAATTGCAAATAGTATATATGTATATATTATAGAGGAAATATATATTTTCCTCCCCATTACAAAGTTTATGTCTGAGATCCCTATGACAAAAGACAGATTAACAATAGAAGGCATAAATATTTATTTCATTTAAGTTTATGTGACATGGGAGCCTTTAGAAATGAAAGCTCAAAAGAAACAGGGAAAATTGTGTATTTTATGCTAAGTCAGATGAAGAAGTGGATAGTTGTTCAGAAACATTATTGGGCAAAAACAGATATGATCTAAAGGTCATAAGCGGGGGAACTCAGAGAGGCCTCCTTGTTCAGATTCATCTCCATGTTCTGTGTCTTCAGAGATGAAGACATTGCTTTTCTCTAGGCACAGGGAGGACATCCCTGGGATGAGGACCTTATGACCTATTTTCAGGAGAAGGTCAGCTAGGTTTTATAGCCCACTGCTGGGGAAAAAGAGCGAAGGAAATTCTCTTAGTTTCTATGACCTGATTTGGGAGAGAAGGGGGGCAGAAGAAGGCCAGAAAGATATTCCTGCTTCTGTGGTCTTCTCAATGTCCTTCAACTTAAAATCCTCACTATGCCAAGTTGCCATATATATGTGTATATGTGTGTGTGTATTCGTTTACTTATATTAACATTTGAGAAACATTGGAAAGCAAAAGGGAGAAAATTACCACCACATCCAATCATCGAAACAAGACTTGCCAATATGTTGGAAAATTGTTTTGCAAGTTAATTTTCTATGAATAAAGTTTTATTTTTAATTATAATTTGACATTGTATTATTACTACTATTCTTGTGATAGTTACTACACCCAGAAGTGAATTTTGAGGTTATAAGTTGGACCAGTATTGTTGTTGATATCAAATCTCTCATTACTTGGAAAAGTAAAATATATTATTTATATTTTACTTCTGGTAGTGACAAAGTAGACTATTTGTGGTTAATAATTATTACTATTGGACAAAATATTAAATAAACAGTATGTCAAGTAGTAGGATGCTGCTGAAAGGAGGCAGAAAGTGAAAAGATATGGGCAATAAGAGAGGAAATTGAGGCCAGGTGAGGTGGCTTACGCCTGTAATCCCCGCAATTTGGGAGGCCAAGGAGGGCAGATCACCTGAGGTCAGAAGTTTGAGACCAGCCTGACCAACATGGTGAAACCTTGTCTCTACTAAAAATACAAAAAATTAGCTGGGCATGGTGGTGCACGCCTGTTAATTCCAGGTACTCAGGAGACTGAGGAAAGAGCATCACTTGAACCTGGGATGGGGAGGTTCCAGTGAGCCGAGGTTGCGCCATTGCACTCCAGCCTGGGCAACAAGAGTGAAACTCTGTCTCAAAAGAGAGAGGAATTTGAATTGGATGAAATCTAAGATTTTGTGGCTTTTCCCCTGTGGAAACTTCCTGGTTTTAGCACAGGAAGTCCAACATCCAGGAAGCCCTTCCATCCTGGAAATGCAGGATGGTTACAATCAGCAGAAGGCGGCAATCTTACTGGCTTGAGGTTTAAGAGGAAACTTTGGGCTGCCAGAGCAGCTCACATGAGGAGGGAAATCACAGACAGAAAGATAAGACTCCACATGTGTATGTAAACTGCCCTTAAATTTTGTTCGTTTTTATGTGGAAATGGAGAAAAGACAACAAGAATCCCAGATGAAAGCAAAAATTGAGAGACTGAAAAAGTTGAGCAAATATTTCATCTGCCACTCGCTGCAGGAGATACAGGATTTGAAGTTTAAATTCCAAAAAGTTAGAAGATCTTCTTAAACCTCTCTGACATTCCTTCAAAACTCAGAAGGACTGTAACTTTTATCTGTTCTCGAAGTTAAAACAGACGAATTTACTCTAAGCCTAAAGACAAAACTGAGATTGACCAACCTGAAAAGAGTATAAAACAAATCTTCCGCAAGACTAAAGTAATTTATCGATAATTTAACTGGTATTATTTATAATAAAAATTAATAGGAATCAATCTGAGGAATATAACAAATCAGAATGTAATTAATGTAGAAAATGTCTGGTACATTGTTTAAAAAATGTCACAAAACAGTATATGATAATAGGATACACACACACATATATATGTATATATATATGGATGATGGATGTGTGAGCATATATATATTTTTAATAGGCACAGGCAAAACCTGAGACACTCCAGATGCTACAGTTAGCAGATAAGGATATTCAAGCAACCACCATAAAGTAGTTTAAGAACTTAAGGAAAAATTTGGTAATGATGTTTATATGGCCAAATAAGTCAGCAGTATTAAATCTCAGCAGGTAAATCAAAATTATTTATATTATTGAGACAGAGTCTCACTGTGTCATCCAAACTGGAGTGCAGTGGCACGATCTCAGCTCGCTGCACTTTCCACCTCCCAGGTTCAAGCGATTCTCCTGCTTCAGCCTCCCAAGCTGGGATTGCAGGCGCCCACCACCACACCCGGCTAATTTTTGTAGTTTTATTAGAGACAGGGTTTCACTGTCTTGGCCAGACTGGTCTCAAACTGCTGACTTCTTGTGATCTGCCAGTCTCAGCCTCCCAAAATGCTGGGATTACAGGAATTATCCTCTGCGACTGGCTGGGATGATTTTTTTTTTAAAGCAAAATGGAAATTGTAGAACTGAAAATTATAATGCCTGAAAAGAACAAGTCACTGCATAAGTTTTAATAGTGGATTGGCAATTGAAGAATAGCAGTTGAAGAAATTATCAGCAAAACTTGAATAGGGATTAATAAAAATTATCCAATATTTTAAAAATCAAAAAAAATTAAAAACAAAAATAAAATGACAGTAGTTAATTGTGGTATAACATCAAACATCCTAATAAAGTTGTGTAGAGGGAGAAGAAAGAAAGAACTAAGCAGAAAAATCTTTAAAGTAATAATGCGCAACATTTTTCCAAAATTGCTGGAAACTATTAACATACAGATCCAAGAAGCTTAGTAGACCCAAAGCAGAGTAAACACCATAAAAAATGACGTGTAGTGACTTTATAGTCACACATCCAGAAACTAAAGATACATTGAAACTTTAGAAAGCACCCAGAGAAAGATGAACTATTACAATTGCTATAAAGGCCAATAATAAAGTGACTTACCAAAACAAATGAGGCCAGGAAATAGTGGATGACAACTTTTTTCTTCTTTCTCTTTTGTTTTATAAGAGACAAGGTCTTGCTGTTTTCCAGGCTGGAGCACAGTGGCTATTCTTAGGCACAATCATTGCACATGACAGCTTGGAACTCCTGGGCTCTAGCGATTCTGCCTCAGCTTCCCGAGTAGCAGAGACGACATGCATGCACCACCATGCTGGCTTTTTGGATGACAACATCCAAAAATGTGCTGAAATAAAATGTATACATAGAATTCTATATCTAGTAAATAAATCCTTCAAAAATAAAAGCAAAATAAAGACATTTTCAAATAAATGAAGGCTGAGAGAATTTGTCACCAGTGAAACTGAACTAAAAATAATGCTACAGAAATTCTTTATGCTGAAAGTGACACCAGATGGAAACCCAGATCTAGAAAAAGGAGTGAGGAGCACTGAAAATGGTTAATATGTGAGAAAACAGAAAAGAGGATATATTTTATCTTGATATATTTAAAAGGCACCTGACTTTTTAATGCAAAAACAGTAACAGTGAATTTTTGAGTTTATCACACACATAAAATATATGTTAACAATAGCACAAAGCAGTGCCACAGGATGAAATTACAATGAATTTAAAGATCTCAATTGGCTTTATTGTGATTCTACAATTGGGCAATGCTTCATTTCATGAAAAAGAATCTGTTCCAATGAGCTGAGCAGAAGAGACTGATTTCATAGAGAAGGACTGAAGGAAGCAGAAGGAGAAGCAAGCAATCAGTACAATCGTCCTTTCAAAGTTACTTTTGTCTTAAGATGGGGACAGGGAGAAAAAAATAGAAAAATAACATTTAACATTGATTTACTTCAAGCTAACTTTTTAATTTTATTTTTTAAAAACAAAGTCTAACTTTGTTGTCCAGACTGCAATGCATGGAATAGTCATATCTCACTGCCACCTAGAACTCCTGGGCTCAAATATCCTCCCACTTCAGCTTCCCAAGTAGCTAGGACTACAGATATGCACCATCACACCTGGCTAATTTTTAATATTTTTTTAAGAGATGCAGTCTCACTATTCCACCCAGGCTGGTCTTATACGCCTGGCCTCAAGCAATCCTCCTGCTTAAGCCTCCCAAAGTGATGGAATTACAGGCATGAGTCAGCACGCCCTGACTTGGTCATTCTTTTTTTTTTGCCTTTAAGGATTAAAGTAGAGAAAATTTCATTATCATGTCACCTGAAGATTTCAATTGGCCTGTTTGAGAAATTGGCTGTTATCTGTCTCTTCTGATTTTGCAGAAGGTCAGATAACAACTTAATTAAGGTTTGGTAATCTGGAACTTTAGCATAAATTACTACAATATGATTTTTAGCCTGGTGTGTTAAGGCCTAATGTAGTTGCTTTGTCCAAAATAATGGCCTCCTATAACTTGTACTTAACATTTTCTGGAGTTGGAGATAAATAAAATTCTGCTGTTATAAGTTTCTTGCTTATCTCATGAAGTGATATAATAGTAACTATAAATAGACTTTGATACATTAAATATGAAAATGGCAATCCTTAAAGTATCAATAAAAATAACATAAAAATATGTACTTAAAAACACAGTAATTAAAACAAATAAACTGAAAAGTAATTTAATAAATGCAAAAGAAAGCAGAAAGTACACAGCAGAGAAGGAAAATAATGGGACAAACAGAATCTAAATAGCAAAATGGTGACTGAAAGTAGATACGAATCCAAGGAGTATTATGAAAGATAATGAGAGGTTTATTTTAATGATAAAAAGACTAACTCACCAAGGAGACATACAAATTATAAGAAATTATATGTCTGATGTTAGAGCTCCAAAGCAAATGTAGTAAAAGCAGACAGAACTGGAGAAATAGACAAAGCCCATACTCCTACTTTGAAATATTAACAGAAGTTTTCTGACTTGACACATATAGAATACTACATCCCATAATTGCAGAATAAACTATAATATGTGCATTCGTTTCAACTTCTTGCAAAATAAGCCCAATAAGTTACAAGATTTTTAAAGCTTAACACGTCAGAATTCAACCAAATAAATACAATAAAATGTGTTTATTTTATGGTAATAAATGGTCAGAAAATGTCCAAAACTTTTGAAAATTAAACAGCATACTTCTAAATAATACATGAGTCAAATAGAAACCACAAGAAAATATGGAGATGTTTCAAAGCAAATGAAAATAAGAAACAACATATCAAAATGTATGGTGCTAAAACACAATTTAGAGGAAAATATACAGCTGTAAATATATAGAAAAGAATAAAGTTTAGAAACAATGATATAAGCTTCCAGCTTTAAAAGCTAGGAATTAATACACCAAAAGTAAGTAGAAAGAAAAAAAATTAAAGGCAAGAGCAGAAATTAACAAAATAGAAATAGACAAGTTATAGAGAAAATTAATCAAGACAAAAGTTGCTTTTATTTGAAAAGCAAAATAAAATTGATTAATCAATAGCTAGACTAATCAGATAAAAAGCAGGAAAGATAAACAAACAAACCAAATAAAAAATTACATAAGTAGTAAGTACATAAACAAGTGCTCATCATGAACAGTCAGTGACAAAAGAGAAATGAAACCACTATAATACCTTTTTATACTCACCATAATAGTTACAATGAACAAAACTGGTAATATCAATTTTATTTTGAGTATACAGAGTAACCAAAACTGGAATATTTCTGGTGAAAATGTAAAATGGTACAACTACTTGCAAAATGTTTGGAGCTTCCAGCAATGTTAAACATTCATTTATCATAAAACCAAGTTATTCTACATCAAGATATTTATTTTTAAGTCAAAATATATAACTCTAATAAAACCCTTCTAATAAAGAATTATATAGATATAGTCAAATTAAAAACAGTCCAAATGTCATCAACAGGAGACTAGATAATCAGATTCCAGTATACATATGCAATGGAATACCATTCAGCAATAATCTTATAAAAAACTCATTAATATTATATATATATATATACATATATAGACATTCAACCATATTGTTCAATATCAAAAATATTATAGGAACGAAAGCAGTACATGTTGCCTAATTCCATTTATGTAATCTTCAAGGGTAGCAAAATAAGTCTATGTGATTAAAATCAGAATGGAAGTTTCCTATAATAGGTAGCAATTCACTGGTTGAGACACAAGGGAAATTTTTTGAGTGAAGGAATAGTTCACATTTTTATAGGAAGTAATAGATTTACATGCTCCTAAACTCATTGAATCATACACTTAAGATCTAAGCATTTCAGTATATGTCAATTTAATCTTAATTAAAAATTTGATTAATAATTTTAACCGAATCAATAAGCATTTTCTATGCCAGGCTGTGTGCTAGGTGACAGACCTTGTTTGATCCTTATTTAAAAACTCCTACAAAGCAGTTGCTATTATTATTAAATAATAATAGAAAGGATTAAAGTTTATGAAGGTTAAATTCTTGCTTGTAGAGTTCATATAGTCCATGACAGAGCAAGTTTTAAACCTAGATAATCTGATTTTAAAATTTGCCCTCTTAAGCATAAATGTATAGTTTTTTAATAACATGATTGTAATAAATAGCATTTTTATGAATTCGTTTCTCTAATTGTCAGCTATAACAAAACTTTAGTAACAACATGCTATGATATAGAGAGTATGTAATTCAGAGTCAGGAATCTTCATTCTGACATTAACTCCGTGATGTTGAAAAAATTACTGTATTTTTCAGTTGTTATTTTCTCATCAATACAAGGAGGAGATGGTATAGGAAATAGACACAAATCTTAAAGTTACAGCATTCACTGACCTATAATTTCAATAGGATGTATTTTTGGACTGGGTTGGGCCAAAATATCTATAGCTCCTCCAAACAAATTAGCTCCGTTAGACTGTGACATTAATTGGGTCAATGTCCATGTTATTGCACTAAAAGAAAAACTAGAAAAAATGCTTAACCACACTGATACTTTACAGTATAAAAGGCTTTTCTTACCTTGACTCATATTGTTGTCTCTGTATCATAATGTTTTCCTATTTGCCTGGTTATCTCCTACCCACTATGCAGATGTTATCTTAAACATATTTTCTTCAGTACAGCCTTCCCTCACACACAAATCAGGTAAAGTCTCCATTAAACATGTTCCATATCACCCTGGATTTATCATCATTTCAAATATAAATGATTATAATTCCATACTTAAATGTTTATTTAATGCTTGTCTTTCCAGTTAAACCATACGTTCTGCAAATATGGTCTAGTACTGTTTGCTTAGCGGCCTAATAGTTAAATGACTGTGTGACTCATGTCCAAATCCCACTGCTGGGGTTTTCCCCCATTTCTTGATTTTTCTGCTCTTATCTGCACATTAAATAAACTGAAAGTTGATTGCATTTAAAAGATAATGACAAAATATTGCACAATCTATGAATAGTTACGTAAAATAATCTTAAAGCATGAAACATTTTAAATCAAGGAAAATTACATATCATATTGTTATTATAAGTTTTGTAATAAAATAATAGAAACTATTTTAATATTCAATTTCTAATAGAAAGCCTTTTCAAACCTAGTTCTCCAAAAACCTGGGCAAACCTGTACCCTTTCAAGTCCGGTTATCATTCATTCATTCATTCATTTATTCATTCATTTAACAAATACTGTTAATTTTCATTAAGATGTCAGACACTGTCAGGTGCCGGAGAATGCAGAGGTGAGTAAGTCATATTTTCCCTCAAGTCCCATATAGATAGAAGACAAAAGCAGTGTGGTGACCACTTTTTTAGGGTACTGTATTTTATAAGAATGATTTAAGAAGATGAAATATTTGTTGTCATCCTAAGAGATTATTCGCAACTGATTGTGGGGATTAGATATTAAATAGAATATCAACTAAAACTTTCAAAAAAATTACTGGAGTCCATTGATGTAATTTCTATAGAATTAGATAGTTTATCAACTTTCTTACTTTCTGTCCATTTTCCTTAATATCAAATGATTATTCACATGAAAGTTATCAAATATAATTCCAGACCTGAATGTGACTTTAGAAAAATGCCTGACTAAAGTTTCTCTGTGTACAAAAAATATATATATTTGGCCCAGAGGGAATAAATGAATGATTGAAAGTTACCCAGGTGACTAACAACAGAGTTAAGATAGGAAATGCAAATTCACCACCAGACCTCCTCTGGTAGTTATTTATAGTATAAAATGCTTTTCTATCTCCTGTTTTCAAGTCCCATCCATGAAAACAATTTAAATTTGTAGTTTAAGACAAAGGTGAAGATTATAGTCATAAAGTATTTATGTTTCAATCCTTCTTACTAGATACTCTGACATACATAAAATTGTTTCTTGTTTATTTAATCCAGCCTTTAAAGAATGATGTGCTTTTAGTTAAGCCATGATATTTAATTATTCAATATATCAGTACTCCATTTATCATTTTCCAGTACTGGGGATGAAGACAAAAGTATTGCTTATTATTGTAATGCATAGGTAGGGACATTCAGTTAGGAGTTCTGCTGGGCTAAGAGTTGAGTTTAATGACAGAATTGGTTTGAACTCTTGAGGTAGTTGCACTCTTTCACTGTTCTCCTCAGGAAGATAGTCTTCATTCCATTTTCCATTATTGGAATGTTGATTGCATTTCTTGGAATCTCACCCAAATGACAACCATTTTATTTTAGTTACATTTTAAAAAGTACTTCATATTGAAGTGTATGAAAATGTAAGTGGTGATTATAAGGTTTCTTTTTATTTGAGAAAAATATGCTTGATTCAATCAGTCTGGCATAAAGCATTTAGTATAAACCAAAAAAAAAAAAAAAAGAAAGAAAGAAAGAAAAACAAAATGTTCCTTTTTAACATAAAAATTCATTTTTCTAAACGTTTTTCATTTTCGTTTAGACCATATTAGCCTTGTCATCTCCAGTTGCCTTAGGGAGAACCCATTTAGTCATTTAGCATTTTATTTCAGACTTTTGGCTTCAGTCTTTAAATGAACAAAAAATTGCTGGAAAATTCAAACTCCAATGTGATATAAAGCTAATTGACTTTTTAAATAATGATTAACTCATGAGTATATAATTAAATTCAGGGCCATATTTGGCTTATTTAATGAAATATTCTTGAGTAAAATGCCATTTTTCTAGGGTAATTTTTGGAAGCTAAAACCTTAAATTGTGTTAAGGTATAGATTAAGTAGCAAAGATAAAAATCTCCTTTTAAAGAAGGAGGTAGATAGTATTAAAAACAAAGGGTAGTATATGGGTCATTAAGACGATGTTAAAATACTTAGAATATGTCGGTATATATTGCTAAATAAGTAAGCAGGATTTAGAAGATATACCTTATATGATTTTCATTAAGTTATAGTTTATAGATAGATGGACTGATGGAGAAATGAAGAACAGATGAATGGATGGATGGGTAGATTGATAGTTGGATGGAGGGTAGACAGATTGATACTTAGAAAGAATAAGTTGTAGCTGCCAGAATTACACTGATAGTTTGAATATTGGCCAAATATTTACTAGTCCTGTGTTAATTAACTATGTTTTATCATTGCATAAATTCTCTCTGAGCCTTAATTTTCCCATCTGTAAAATGTAGGTAATACCAATAACTAGTTCATAGGTTGTTATGAATAAAATAAGGTAATTCTAGACAAGGGCTTAGCATTCTGTCAGGTACATAACTAGCTGTATTGTAGCAGTAAGTGTTCACTTGTGTATTATTACCATCTCTATACACATATGTATAGATATTTTATATAATATGATTTATATATACATTTTTACATTACGTATTTAATTGAGCCTCATTGTAAACATAAAATTTTAAATTTGATTGTTGCATTTATTAATCCCCCACTATGTGTAGATTTGTGAGAGAGATACAGACATCTGCATATATCATGATACTATAAAGTCACAGAGGAATGTAAGTTTAATTACACTGGGAGAAAAGTGCAAACCAGAGAGAGTGAGTACAAATTCAAGTGCTAGATAGTGAAATATCAAAGAAGAGAAACTAGAGTCCAAGAGATTTTTCTCTTGATCTCTCACATTGATTCCAAGAGAAGCAGAGAATGAATAAATGAATTGTTTACTGCCTTATCTTTATTTCCCACATGCTGCTCACAATGTGAGCATTCTACTTGGTTTAATGTCATCATATTATTTAAATTTCAAGAGCAATTTTGGTATTTTTAAGGTTATTTTAACCATTCTTAAATTTTATCATACATGGAAAATTGAAAACCTATTATCCCTACAATTAAAGAAAATAAATTATATACTTTTTTTCTTGAATATAGCCATACACGATTGTTGAAGGAAACTTAGTGACAGATAATTCGATTCAACCTCTTTTATTTTACTGGGAAACAGTTTGAATTCTGGAAATGCTAAATGATTTGCCAAAGACCATACAATAAAAGCGTGACAGAAGCAAGAAATAGCCTTCTGATTTTTCTCTAATACCATGTTTTGAGTACCTCTTCCTTGAAGTCATATGTACTTTCTTGTCATAATTTAAAATGTTCCCTCTTCTGGGACTATACTGCATCATGGGAGATACCACTCTAATTCCTTTTTCTGTCTTTCTTTCTCATATTAGCCTATACATGGCAGCAAAAAATAAATATTTCTGGACCCTATAGAAAATTATATTTTATGCCTATTAAAATACTTCAGTCTCTAAATCTTCAAGCAGTAGTATCAAAGATAACTTTAAAATGTTACTAATATTAAAACATAATGTGAGGCCGAGCACAGTGGCTCACACCTGTAATCCCAGCACTTTGGGAGGCTGAGGTGGGCAGTTCAGTTGAGGTTAGGAGTTCGAGACCAGCCTGACCAACATGGTGAAACCATGTCTCTACTAAAAATACAAAATTAGCTGGGCATGGTGGTGCATGCCTGTAATCCCAGCTTCTTGGGAGGCTGAGTCAGAAGAATCACTTGAACTCAGGAGATGGAGGTCGCTGTGAGCCAAGATTGTGTCATTGCACTCCAGCCTGGGCAACAAGAGTGAAACTCTGTCTCAAAATAAACAAATAAATAATGTGTATCTATAACTAGAGAGTTAAGTGTGTAACTGTGTACACAGGTGCATGTGTATGTGAAACCTGAATATGCTGTTAAAATTATTTTTTAAGAAATACTACTGAATTAATATAGTTTCTCATCTTACTAAGGAAGCTTTAAGCTCCTTAAAAATATGGATTGTACTTTATGCTTTTTAACAATTTTCCTTGTGATAAGAATATGTCAATATATTTTATCTGAGGTAGCCATATTGCCAGTTATAAGCAAATAGTTCAATATGATACCTTGTTTGTGACCTCAACTACTCACAAGCAATTGTTGCCTTTTAATTGAGAGTATTAAGCTGAAAAAAAACCTAAAAATAATAATTAAATAAAAGTAGTTAATATAAATAATGATACTTCTAATCAACTACCACTTATAAAAAGCAAGAAGCAGGATGACTCATATTATACTTAAAGATATTTTTGGAAAAAAATGAATATTATGAAATTTGTTGCTCCTAGTGTTGCTGGACAAAACGATGAAAGAAAAGGATGAGTTCAGGGATTCAATTTCCCAGCCTGAGTGCCACATAAATAACCTGAAAGATTCTCTGAGTGCTCTAGAGGAGATCCTCATCTTCTATAGGCACAGGTCTGAGATGACTGAAAATTACATGCGGCATCCCATACTGTGGGTAGCACAACTACACCCTTAAGAATCTATTAACTCGTCAACCCTATGTCATAATTTAGTTCACAGAGATGTTGGTCACCTTTTCCTTCCACAAGATATCACACTGGTCCCTTATATTGATAACATTATGATGACTGGACCTAGAGAGGAAGAAGTAGCAACTATTCTGGACTTATTGGACTTGTCTACATGTGAAAGAGTAGAAAATAAATCAGACAAAACTTCAGGGGCCTCTACCTCAGTGGAATTTCTTGGGGTACAATGATACAGGGCATGCTGATATATCCATTCTAAGGTAAAGGAAAAGTTGTTGTATGTGGCCCTTTCTACAACTAAAAAAAAAAAAAACGCAATGCCTAGGGACCTCTTTGAATTTTTGAACATATCCTTCATTTGGGTGTATTACTCTGGTCAATTTACTGAGTAACCCAAAAAGTTGCTAGTTTTGAGTGGAGCCCAGAAAAAGAAAAGGCTCAGTATGAGATGGTATCTCAATGTGGTTTTGATTTGCATTTCTCTAATGACCAGTGATGATGAGTTTTTTTTCATATGCTTGTTAGCTGCATAAATGTCTTCTTTTGAAAAGTGTCTGTTCATATCCTTCGCCCACTTTTTGATGGGATTGTTTGCTTTTTTCTTGTAAATTTGTTTACCTTCTTTGTAGATTCTGCTTATTAGCCCTTTGCCAGTTGGATAAATTGAAAAAATTTTTTTCCATCTAAAAAAATCAGGAGACAACAGATGCTGGAAAAGATGTGGAAAAATAGGAATGCTTTTACGCTGTTGGTGCGAGTGTAAATTAGTTCAACCATTGTGGAAGACAGTGTGGCAATTCCTCAAAGATCTAGAAATAGCAATACCGTTTGACCCAGCAATCCCATTACTGAGTATATACCCAAAAGATTATAAACCATTCTATTATAAAGAAACATGCACACGTATGTTTACTGCAGCACTGTTTACAATAGCAAAGACTTGGAACCAACCCAAATGCCCAACAAATATAGACTGGTTAAGGAAAATGTGGCACATAAACACCATGGAATACTATGTAACCATGAAAAAAGGATGAGTTCTTGTCCTTTGCAGGGACATAGATGAAGCTGGAAACCATCATTCTCAGTGGACTGACACAGGAACAGAAAACAAAACACCACATGTTCTCACTCAAAAGTGGGTGTTGAACAATGAGAACACATGGACACAGGGAGGGGAACATCACACACTGGGGTCTGCTGGGAGGTGGAGGGTGGCTGGGGGAGGCATAGCATGGGGTGGGGGGATTGAGGAGGGATAGCATTAGGAGAAATACTTAATGTAGATGAAGGGGGGATGGATACAGCAAACCACCATGGCAAGTGTATACCTATGTAACAAACCTGCACATTCTGCACATGTACCCCACAACTTAAAGTATAATTTAAAAAAAAGAAAAAAAAAAGAAAATTAAAAAATAAAAAAGAAAAGTCTCTGCAATAGGTTCAGGCAGCTGTGAAATATGCATTGCTGCTTCAGCCTTATGATCTAGCAACTCCAGTAGTGCTTGAAGTGTCGGTGACGATAGGAATGCTGTTTTCTAGAAGGCCATTAGAGGCGAATTGCTGTGCGTAACATTGGGGTTTTGGAAACACATAACTAACCTGGTTTCACAGGTTCACAGATGGAGAGGATCTTCTCCAGAAGAATTATCTGAATTATACTTGGAGTCTCACCTGTATCTGATTTAGATACTATTTACATGAGACTTTAGACTTTAGACTTTAGAGTTGATACTGCAATGAGTTAAAACTTTTGGGATGGTTGATATGAAATTAGGGCATTTCACATGTGAGGACAGGAATTATAAGGGCTAATGATAAAATATGATGGGCTGAATGCATATGTCCTCTCAAAATTCATTTGTTAATGTTTGAATCACCAATGTGATAGTATTAGGAAGTGGAGTTTCTTTATTTTTTACTTTAAATTTTTGATTGTTTTATAGTTTTAAAATTTCTTCTTTAATATATTGGCATTATTGCTTCATGCGAAAAATGTAAATTTATCTTATCTAGGTAAGTGCAGACTAATACCCCAAAGAATAGATATAACATAATTTATTTAATTTCTCTTCATAAAATTTTATATTTCATTACTCTTTGACTATGCTCTTTTCAATTAAAAATGTCAGGTCTATATTTCTGTAACTACGTCCACATTGCCTCAGACTGTTTATCTTTATATAAAGATTAACAAGTGGCAAATATTATTTCTGCTTTAAGTTGTTAGAGAATAGAAATAAATACTGGGAAGATATATTTCAGAAGTGAAAACTGAAGGAAGTTGGTCCAGTTCTTATTAGAGGCTTACCCCTATGAGGGCCTTCCTTTGTTGTTTGGTCTAATATTCACAAGTCTTTTAAAATCTAACCAGTTTTTTTGCAAGTCTTTATTTTATGCAAACAAAGGTGAGAAAAAGAGACGTAAATATAATACATATTTTAATTTTCCAGAACTATGTGGACGATCTTGAAGAAAATTAATTAAATGAGTGAAATATTCTACTTGCTTCGTGTGCCTGCATTTAGACAGAGCTCTCCCTCTCTCTCTCCTTTTCATTTATTAAATACGGTTATTGAAAATAGGATGATAAGAAAAATCTATGTTAAATACCAATCAGAATGTGGGAAACAACACCACTCACCGGTAGGATATTAAGGAAATTCAAGTGAACTGGATGTAGTTGAGTGGATGAGCAGGACTGGAAAACAATTATATATAATTCCCTGCTTTAGAAAAACCCAATTATGCCAGTGTTACTTTTGAGAAATGTGTCTTCGTGTGTTTTATAATATTTACTTTTTACTGATTACAAAAGGAACCCATGATCCAGGTGGAATATTTGGGAAGCATAAAAGTTATGAAGAAGAAAATGAAAATCATTAAAGTTCTTCTTTTAATACTCTCGATCTTTCTTTTCCAATTTTTTTATGATGTATTTTGCCACTTTTATTTAACACTTTATCATAAGCATTGTGTAGGTCATTATATATATTTTGTCAACTTAATTGTGACATGTCATTGTTTTTTGTATTCTATGATTGTTTGTAGAAAACTATCTTTTTTGAGGATTCTACATTATTTCTAATTAATTATTCCACTATTAAAAATAACAATTCAAAAATTTTATTATATGAAAGTCTTTGGTTGCTTCTCTACTCATTTCCACAGGATAGTTTATTATTACCGAATTATTGAGTCAAAGCAGAAAAGCATTTTTATAACTGTCCATTTTTAAGCTATACTGTCAAATTGGAACAATTTGGCAACTAGGTCTTAGATAAAGCCTCTCCACAGTAATATTTCCTTTCTTGCATTTGCCTGCAAAGCAGGGTTTCCTGTCCTTATATTTTCTTTCCTTACTTCATTTTGTTTCAATTAATTCATTTCATCACACTATTGAACATTTACTATGCACTAGGCAACCAGCCCCGGGTATCCTAAAGACTCAGCAATGAATAAAGCAAGAGTAGTCCTTTTTGGCTACGGGCTAATTTTCTAGTTTGAGAGATAGATATTAAACAGAAGAACATATACTAGTAAATAAATATGAACTAACAAATTATTATAAATACTGTAGATAAACTAAGTTGTAATGAAAACAATAACATGGCCGGGCGCGGTGGCTCAAGCCTGTAATCCCAGCACTTTGGGAGGCCGAGGCGGGTGGATCACAAGGTCAAGAGATCAAGACCATCCTGGTCAACATGGTGAAACCCCGTCTCTACTAAAGCTACAAAAAATTAGCTGGGCATGGTGGTGCGTGCCTGTAATCCCAGCTACTCAGGAGGCTGAGGCAGGAGAATTGCCTGAACCCAGGAGGCGGAGGTTGCGGTGAGCCGAGATCGCGCCATTGCACTCCAGCCTGGGTAACAAGAGTGAAACTCCGTCTCAAAACAAAACAAAACAAAACAAAAAAAAAAAACAATAACATGATAGAAGACATATTTATATTGAGATTGGGCTCAGGGAAGGCCTTACTGAATCCTGAACAAATCCTGCTTTCTAATCCTTTATATGTTCTGATAAATAATTACCTAATGGCAACTTCCCTCAAATTTATCATAATACTTTTACGTCAAAACAGATGAAGATAAAAAAATGATTTGATTAGATTGTTCTTACCCAGTCACAGGAAAATATTTTTACAACTTTTGGTTTCTTAAGCAAGATACAAATTTGAAATTCATAAAGGAAGGGGGTGGGGAAGAAATCTTCTTCATGAAAAAAAAGAGGTAAAATAAATCAAAGTCTAACTACAGACTATGAACTTTTTTGTAAAATATTTGACACACAAAGTCTTAAAAGAACTCCTATTAATTCTTCAAAGAACTCCTATTAATTTACAAGTGTTTCATTTTAATAGAATGATAAAGAGATACAAAAAGACTTTTAACTGAGAAGAATTGATAAAGGTCAATAAATATGTGAAAAAAGGCTTAACTACAGTAGTAACCAGGGACATGCATATTGAAATATGATACCATTATGCCCATGATATAGTTATAAATCCTCCCCTCAAGACCAAAAATAACTGTTGCAGACACTGTTGATTGCCTAACCACAACCAATTACATAATTGTTTCTAAAAACAACCAATTTTGTTCAGTTTTGTTTCTCCTCTTAGTGTACCCATATACTTTAGAATATGCTGGCCATAGAACTGAATCTGGGTTAACTCCTGATGAATCATTCCCTTTCCCAGTCATTGATTTAAGCATGGATTTCTGACATAATTCAGGGAAATGAGAGAGGAGAAATCTGCTAAGAAAAAAATTCTGCAGAAGATTTGCACACTCTTAAAAAATAGGTCAAGAGGCTCATTTCTGTCTCTGAGTGGTTTCAGGCCTAGAATGGACACCAGGAAGAGCTGCAGCTGTCATCTTGAAATCACCTTGGAGAGCTCTATGAGAATAGAATTAACAGGAGGAAAAATAGGCCACAGCACAGCCCTCTTCATCCTCTGAGCTTCTGTTACACGACAAAGTGAATTTTCTTATTTAAATAAACTTAAATTGACATTTTCTTTTATTTGCAACCCAAAGTAGCCTCATACAATATCTCAAATAGTAATGTAAACTATTGCAATATTTTTGGATAAGTATCAGTAAAAGAGTACTATTTAGCCATAAAAAGAATAAGATCCAGTCATTTGCAACAACATGAATGGAGCTGGAGGGCTTTTGCTAAGTAAAATAAACCAGTAAGGAAATTAAAGCGTTCATCTCTTTTGACCCAGCTACTAACACTAGAAATCTTGGGAATCTAACCAAATTGTATAAAGCATATAAATAGATAGATGAATATGTCTATGCCATGTATTTCATATGTGTATATTGCATATATATAAAATCTAATTTCATACACACATGCACACATTAGCTTTACTTATAAAAGCAAAAAACAAAACAAAACAAAAACAAAACAGAAATAGAACAATGGAAGTAATAATATAAATACCCTTGTATGGAAGTATGTCTAAATAAACTCGAGGCACTGTGGAATACCATGAAATTGTATGAAGCACTATGCCATGTTTAAAACAGATGAATCAGATCTATAATATATAACTTGGAAAGACTTAATGTCAATGTAAATTTATTTATTTATTCATAGTATGATCCCATTTTATCAAAGAATCATGTATTAGAAGAGTTCTAAAATCATATTCTTAAGCATAAAGGAAAAACGATGGAATTTTGAACAGTGCTTAATATAAAAGGGACCTTAAAGATCATAGTTCCTGCCCTTTTATTTTATTAAGGCAGAAACTGAGTTCTGAAAAGGGTTATTTGACTTGGTCAGTTATCACAGGTAGTAAAGAATCCAATGTTCTGAATTTTATATCTATATATTGATAAGTTGATACATGAGATAAAATGGGAGTGACACACAATTGGCTATTCATTTAGTACAAATTACAGTAATACAATTTCAGAGTTTCAGAAAAGTCCTCTCTTGTATTAGATGACACTTCTCATTTATTAGGGGTAATAGGTCTTAGCACTTAAGGCACTGAAGTTGCAGCAATGTTCACTATACTCAAAATTTGAAAGTAACCTGGTCCATCAGCAGATGAATGAATAAAGAAAATGTAGTACTTATATACAACAGAGTACTATTCGGCCATAAAGAAGAACAAGATCCAGTCATTTGCAACATGAGTGGAACTGGAGGGCTTATGCTAAGTGAAATAAACCATGCACAGAAAGACAAATATCACACATTTTCACTTATTTATGGGATCTAAAATTCAAAACAATTGAACTCATGAAGATAGAGAGTAGCAGGATGGTTACCAGAGGCTGGGAAGGGTAGTAGGAGGTGGGGGAGAGGTAGGTATAGTTAGTGGGTACAATAAGTAGCTAGAAAGAATGAATAAGACTTACTATTTAACCGCACAGCACGGTAACTATAATCAATAATAACTTAATTGTGCATTTTAAAATAACTTGAGTGTAATTGGATTGTAACTCAAAAGAATAATGCTTGAGGGATGGATACTTCATTCTTTATGACGTGCTTATCAAACTTTGCATGCCTATATCAAAACATTCCATGTGTCCCATAAATATATATACCTACTATGTACCCATACAAATTTTTTTAAAAGGCATTGGGTCTTATAGTAAGAAATATTTGAATTGGAATTATGGATTTGCCATTTTTGGTTTGTAAATCTTGTTCTGGTTACTTAACCTGTCTCAGATTTGGTTTCCTGTACTACACAATGAGAATAATAGCTTAGAACTGTTTTAAATGACTAAGAAATATAAACATATGAAAATATTGGAATGTATTATTCTCCATTTTATTTTGGCAAAATCCACCTAATCTTTTTAAGAAATGCACTTTGTGACCAAAGACTTGCTTCCAGTTCTCAATCTGCAGAGCAGTTTCTGAACAAACTAAGAAATAGAGACATATCAGTAACCTGTATTTTTTATAGTTTTCTCGTCTGGACAACTGATTATCTGGTGCCCCTCTTTACAAACAATCCAAGTAGAAATTCCAAGAGATATTATCACATATCCATGCTAATTGAGGTTAACAGGTGTCTGACATTACCACCAAACTTTGTTTACTAAAGACTTTATAGCACAGATTTGAACTCATAGTGGTAAGTGGCAAGGAGCCATTTTGAGTGTTAGTTTTACAGTTCTACAAAGCTATAAATCTTTCCCAATTCATATGCCAGGAATTATTGAACCAGACATTTAATTATTTACGTATTTTACATGTTGTTCATTTACTTAATGTATTAAGCATCTGCATATCATTGTATTTTGGTTCATGCACTGGTAACAGAATTATACATAACACTATTGCAGACTAGCAGTGCTATACTGTCTATCCACGTGCAGGCAAAAGGGCCACAAGCAATCAACTCCAAGTCAGTCACCCAAAGACTGACTTGACATATTTGATGCAAAGATGAATGGTTGATTTAGAAATTAATCAAGGTGTTCGGTGCGGTTAGTATTGAGATTATTAAAGAGAAACAATCTTGGTGTCTTTGTTGTTGTCATCCTTCTTGATGTTGTTGAAAGCAAGTTGTGACTAGAAGAAATATCAGTATATTATAGAAACCAATAGTGTTAGATCTTGATCTGCTCCTCAGATACATCTAATCCAACTCTCTCCCTGTATGAATGTCATGATATTCCTTGTGGCTTTATACAGGTTATCTAAATGTTTTGTGTTTTGACATTTATCATCATTATATGGGAAAAAATTATAATCCATGGAGTATATGTACAATTTAGAAAAGTTTTGGAGGAAAGTGGTATGTGTGAATTAGCTTTGAAACTTCTAAAATCCTACAGGCAATAATAACAACACTATAGGTTATTTTTCTCTCATTTTCACACTTAAAGAAAACTTAGTTCCATATGGAGTGTTAGATTCTTTTTTTATTACATTCCATTCAGAACATTCACCTGACTTTTCTCACCTTTCGGTCTTGTTCTTTTATGGAGACTAAGAATCTAAAAACAACCAAGTAAGATGTGGGTCACATGATATTTGTATAGAAACTTGAGGAAGACATTCTTCTATAATTAAGGTGAAAATTCTTTGGCCTGATTAAAGAGAAGTTGAATCTATCTAGAATACTGGTTTGTTTTCTAACTTTTAGATATCAGATTAATTTGGGGGGATCTACAACAGGGGAAAAACAGCTACTAGTAAATATTAAAAGCAAAGGGTATCTTAATCTTCAGAGATTATGGGGGAAACTATATTTTATAAAATATTTTTCTAACATTTTTATATACTACATATTTATGTTCAAAGTTGTACATATTTTTATAGATTATATATATTTATATATATTCAAAGTTTAAATATACATACACACACACACACACACACACAAAGTATTATTTCAGCTTACTTCTGCTTTCATCTGTCTTAGTCTGCTCTGTTCTGCTATAACAGAAAACTTAAGACTGGTTAATTTATAATAAACAGAAATTTGTTGGTTCACAGTTCAGGATTCCAGGAAGTCCAAGATCAAGGCACCTGGATCTGGCTAAGAATTTCACGATGTGCCATCACATGATGAAGGGCTAAAGGGCAAAAAAGCCCAAGAGAGGATTGAACTTGTTCTTTTATAATGGCATAAACACCTCCCATTAGCCCTCACCTTCCAACACTATTACATTAGGGATTAAGTTTCTAACACTTGATTATCTGTGGGACACACTAAAACAATAGCAGCTTCTGTGCCCATTCTGCTACTCCATGATATATGCTGATATTGTATTAATACATCCTGAATTATCTAATTACTATACATTTTTAAAGACAGGTTCTGAATAGAATAGAATAACTTGTAGCAGCATTTCCTAAAGTCCATTCCACAAATCACTAATCCTAGGAGGTAGATCTTCGAGGGAGGGAAATAAGTATCATAATCAAATGAATTTGAAAAACAATATGTACAATGTCCCTCATTTGACGAAGAATCAAAATATGGTTTATTGTTTTACGTCCTCTAAATCAGTAGTAAAGGAACCTATTACCCTTGGTTGACAAGGTATTTCCCTAATTTGTTTGTCCCATTCTGCAAAAAACATGTTTGCAGAATTTGTGTTAGGTGGAATCAATTAGTTAATGAATTAAGCTTGGTTAAATCGCTAGCCAAGACCAGGCATGGAGTGTTGAGGAAGTGGTGAGGTGGACCTTGGGCATATGACGTGTAATACAGAAAGGAAATACATGAGGGTTTTTGACTTTAATGCTTTCTACTTCACACAACTCTATTTTTGGGACTTGATGGCTTGACTCTTCTTGTGATTGATAATTTACAATGTAATAGTAGTGATATATTATCAAATAACATGGTTATAATGTATCAAACACATTTCACAGCTCCTGAAACAAAAAGTGATAGCTCAAATGGATAAAAGTATCGAGGCAATTTTAATGTCATTGCAAGTCCTTGGATGATACCCAGTATGCAGGTCACATGTGTACATGTACACACACACACACACACACACACACACGTGCATTTACCCCCAGTGAAACACAGTCTTAGATTTGGCTGGGGATCTAGCTATGAGGGAATCAAAATGACAGCAGTTGTCCTTCTGAACAGTTTTTAAAGTGCAATACATGCCAGAAATAAAATGCAGAGTATGACATCTGAGATGATTGACGATTTGACTTCTGCTTTTCCACTTTGACTGTGCTTTATTTATTTTTATTGCCTAATTGCTCTTGCTAATCTCCCTGTGCTATATTGAATAGGAATGGTGAAAGAGAGCATCCTGTTGTTCGAGGTTTTAGATGAAACGTTTTCAGTATGGTGTTTGTCATATATTCCTTTATTACTCTGAGGTGTGATCCTGCTATGCTGAGTTTCTTGAGTTTTTGTTATAAAGGGATTTACTCTTGTCAAATGTTTGTTCTGCATCTATTGATGGTCATATGTTTTGTCCTTTATTCTGTTAATGTGATCCATCATGTTTATTGATTTGCAAATATTGAGCCATCCTTGCAACCATAAGATAAATCTCACTTTATCCCGGTGTATTATCTTTTCTTAACATGTTAGATTTGGTCTGCTAATATTTGTTGAGGATTTTCACTTCTATGTTCATCGGGAGTATTGGCCTATAGTTTTCTTTTTGCCGTGAACTTCTCTGGTCTTGGTATTAGAGTCATGCTAACCTCAGAGAATAAGTTACAGAGAATTCCCTCCATCTCTGTTTTAGAATGGTTTGAGGAAGATTGATGTTAGTTGTTTTTATGTGTTTAGGAGAATTCAGCAGTGAATTCATCTGGTCCTGGGTTTTTCTTTGTTGGCAGAGTTTATTACTGCTTCAATCTTGATACTTGTTATTGGTCTGTTCAGGTTTTCTATTTCTTGCTGATGCAATCTTGGTAGGTTGTATGTTTTCAGGTGAACTTAATTATTATAACATTCTCAGGAGGAAAAGCATCACTATTTAACTACATTTCAAAGAGACAGCAAGTGGGGAAAACAGGAAACATTTATTCTTTAAACAACCTTCCTTAATGGAGCTTACAAAGAAAGTCCTAGAGAAAGGGGACTGAACATCTGTGAGAAAAAAATTTAGAAAGACATATTGATTGTTCAGACAAGATAACAATAAAAAGTTAACAAAATAAGAGTTTTGATAACATAATCTTGCCTTCAGCAAGAGTCCATTGAATAGGGCATCAGTTGGATCATGCCTCTTTTACTGATTCTGAGCTTTCTTTTGGAAATTAGCCCATTGAAAAACCATGTACACAAGCCATAGGGCACTCAGATTTGGCCATGTTTAAACAATAGGACCTGGGTTCCAGCTCAGTGAAATTCTTTGCAATAAATCTCCAGTAACACCTTGTCAGAGCCAACACAAACTAATTACAGGGAGAAGAGAGAGCAGATGGCTCTATTCTCGCCTTTAGAGATTATATGGCTTCAATTAATAGGAGGCAAAAGAAAAAAATGTGCTATACCTTTTTGGTAACATGAATATACATATTGTTTTATTCATAGTTTGGCCATAGTGGAACAATATATAATTACAAATAGTTGTTGGCTATCTTGCCCTCTAAAGGAATAATATTGTTAAAGTCTTTCTCCTCAGTGATAACATTTTCCCCAGTGAAAGGTAGGTTTCTAACTGCCTCTATGTAGAGAGATTTTATTTCAGGCTTTGATGCTATCTGGAAATATAACAAACCAAAATTTAATTCAGAGATTGCCTTAGTAAAGGGAGCAAGCAATAAACATAGTGGTGTATTATGAAAGTGATATAAATGTTGTGATTAAAAAACATTTAGTCTAATTTTTTTTGTTATATTTTAAGATAAAGATGAGGAAAGCATTTGGTTCATATGAGTAGTGACAGTTATTCGATTCAGGAAAGCTAAAAAAATGATGGAGCCCAAATGACTGTTGCATATTCTGATACATTTCCCTAATGCACCTGCTTGGTTAATACTTTTTCTAGCATTAGGGAAGAAAGAAACTCACCACTATCTCATGAATTGATATGTCTCTTCCGGTAAAGCAGATTGTTCTTCCCTCGCTATTAGCACCATGTTCAGCAAGACTAACAATGATGAAAGAGGCCCTTTGAATTGGCAAGGGACAAGCAGTGGGTAAAATAATCATCTTTTCCTTGAAGTTATAATGTTATAGAAGCTCATTCTTTTCAAAACATGTTCTTACTATGAAGTAATAAGGGTGATGAAAAAGTAGAATGTTAGTAACAGGATATATTTCAATCTGAGAAGCTTTATGAGTTTTCATCTGAAGTAATTAAAGAAATGGAGAGAAAAAATTGAAATTGAATTAATCAGAATTAAAATGACAGATGTGAAATTTGGTCTTTAAAATGCTGATAAAGACTTGTGCATTTATAAACTCCAACGTTCCTTCTGCAAAAATGGTCCTACTTGACCTCTCTAGCTAAATTTTATCCCAGTTCTATCATATTTTATAATTTTCATAGAACTAATCACTAATAGACATCTTATTTGTGTATTTTTCTTATTATACTACTGTCCTCCTTACTAGAATATAATTTTTATGATACAGGAATTATTTTCGGTCTTGTTTTAAATTTCTAATGCCCAAGGGATCTTCATTAAATAAATGTTTGTTAAATGCATTAATACATGAGTGAATAATATAATCAACAGAAATGGTCTCGGCTTTTCTGAGCTTATAGTTTAATTAAATAAAACCTAAAAGAACTAATTTTTCATAACTGTCATGTTAGCTCAGAGGCAAAATGTCAAAGGCATTGAGATTCTTGGCTTTTAACTGAGAGACCTAGGGTGATACTGCTTTGACTCTTACTAGCTTTCAGAATTGTGAGTCACTTGACCATCTTGGGCTCCTAGTCGTTTGTACGTAATAGACATAATAACTTATAATGTATTGAGATGTTGTAACTGAGCAAGTTAGAAGGAATGTGCCATGCTCTGAGTTCCAAATTAAGAGTCCTTTATTGATTTGCTGGCGACTGAGAGACGGCTAATGCTCAAAATTCTCTCGGCTGAGGGAGGGGCCTGATTATCATTTATACCTTGATTTAGGTTGGGTTGTTGGGGGAGTACTTAGCTGAAGCAGAATTTTACAGAAGCAGAAAAGCCATTTAGAGGAAAGAGCTGCCCATACAATTACCAAGAAGCGGGGAGATCAGGCTCCTTCTACACAATGGTCAAAGGGAAACTTTTTTCTTACAATAGCAGTGGGGAGGTATGCCAAGCAGGATGCGGTTACAATGGTTACAAGTGTTAAGAACAGTACACTTCAATGACTCTAAGTGCAGCACGACCCAGTTATGCATCCAAAGAGACTGTGGTAAGGAGGGGGAAGGCAGGTTGGAGTTTACAGCTAAAATGGAGTCAGTTATGCTAGCCCAAGGTAGGTTATTACAGAGAAAGCTAAAAAGACAATGTATGTGAAGCATTTGATGCTGCTTTAAGTATTCAATAAGTGTTAGTTAGCACTTAGGATTTTTATAAATAATTCATGGGACTCTTGCTGTACAAAGTGACTTTCTCTGTCCATAGGTCATCAGTTGCAATAAATGTCAAATAGAGCTTTCCTCGATGCCCTTTAATTTTTAATTTCACATTTATTTAAAAGCTGGGCAAGATTGCTTGTGCCTATTGTCTCCTCTACTCAGGAGGCTGAGGCAGGAGGATCATTAGAGGCTTGAGGCCAAGAGTTTGAGACAAGCCTGGGAAACATAGTGAGACCATATCCCTAAAAAATATATTTAAATATTTAAAAAGTTTATATTTTGAGTGGTAAAATTAGCCATATGATAAGTAAGGAGTGAACACCATACTTAGGGAGATTTTAGGTACTTTCTATGGGCAATTTAACCATGCAATATTTTGGAATTATTTCAAATCTTTCTTCTACATGCACATATACCTTGGACAATCACAACCAACATTGTGTGTTTGTGACAATTTGAATTCTTTAATTCATGTTGGATTTAGCTAACTTGAGATAAATATAAATCAAGAACATTTCCATGCAATGCATCTGTGATTTTATAAATGCAGTGCTGGTAAATACAAATGATTTGGTGTCATCTTTAATATTTACAAACATCACTTCAGGTGGAGTGAAGGATTTGGGCTGAATTATTATCAGAGTTTGGATACCTACATTACTTGAGATATAAGTATTGCCCCTAAATAAGTTTTGTGTAGTTTTCTCCAACTTTTTGTAGCTACTTAGGAAAAAGCATCACTTATTTTCATTTCCTTGGGTTTGAAAAATGTCTTCCTTAAAAGAATTTAATTAATATTCAAGAAATTTGAGCCTCAGGTTGAAAACTTTGTTAGGTAACCTTCCTTCTTAAGTAAAAATATTATCTAAGCTGTAGAACACAACTTTCTCTGAAGGCATTTTATAATGTATTTTTTTTCAATGTTTTCATTTTTAATTTTTGTGGTACATATTAGGTATATATATTTATGGGATACATGAAATGTTTTGATACAGACAAGCCAAGTGAAATAACCACATCATGGAGAATGGGATATCCATCTTCTCAATCATTTTATCCTTTGAGTTATAAACAAGCCAATTACACTCTTTATTTAAAATGCATAATTAAGTTATTATTAATTATAGTTATCCTGTTGTGTGATCAAATAGTAGGTCTTATTCATTCTTTCTAGTTATTTTTTGTACCTATTAACTATATCTACCTCCCCACCACCTTCCACTACCATTGTCAGTCTCTGGTAACTATCCCTCTATTGTCTTTGTCCATGAGTTCAATTGTTTGGATTTTTAAATCCTACAAATAAGTGAGAACATGCCATGCTTGTCTTTCTGTGCCTGGCTTACTTCACTTAACATAATGATCTCCAGTTCCATCCATGTTGTTGCAAATGACTAAATCTCATCCCTTTTTATGAGTGAACTCCATTGTGTACTCTATTGTGTATATGTACCACATTTTCTTTATTAACTTATGTGTTACATAGGAAGTTAAGACTAAATAGTTTTATATTTTAGAAATGTACAGCAACTATTGCGAATGTGTTTCTTGGGTCAGGAAAGCCTAACCACATCATTGTAGGTGGGGCATGAGGTTTTTATAAAAGAATGGCTACTATCACTGTCAACTTTCCAAAGGCAAGTGATTCTAAAAGTAAATATACTCAATTTACATTCACATACAGGATATATAATATTTCAACCTGCAGCTTCTGCACTGAAAATTGTTGAGATTCCATAGTTTTTTCAAAGTCAAGAGGTGTATACTCGCTTTATATTTGTGTAACTAAAGAATCTAGTCCTGTGAATTTTTTTTTTTCTAAAACAGTCTGTTACAGGTGTAAATTAAACTTGTTTCCAAGGAAAAGAAAAAAAAAAACAAAAACAAAACTTATGTGTTGATGGACATTCCACTTGCTTCCAAATCTTAGCTACTGAAAATAGTGCTGCAACAAACATAGGAGTGCAAATATCCCTTCAATATACTAATTGCCTTTATTTTGGGTATATACCCAGCAATGCGATTGCTGAATCAAAGGTAGGTCAAATTTAGGTTTTTGAGGAACCTCCAGACTGTTCTTCATCGTGGTTGTACTGATTTACATTTCTTCCAACAGTGTACGAGGGTTCCCTTTTTTCAACATCCTCAAAAGTATTTGTTATTGCCTGTCTTTGGATATAAGTTGTCTTACCTGGGTGAGATGATATATCTCATTGTAGCTTTCATTTGCATTTCTCTGATGATCAGTGATGTTGAGTACCTTTGCATATGCCTGTTTGCCCTTTGTATGTCTTCCATTTGAGACATATGTATTCAAATATTTTGCTCCTTTTTTGAACAAACTATTAGATTTTTTTTCCTGTAGGGTTGTTAGAGCTCCTGATATATTTTTGTTATTAATCCCCTTGTCAGTTTGCAAATATTTCCTCCCATTCTGTGGGTTGTCTCTTCATTTTGTTGATTGTATCCGTTGCTGTGCAGAAGCTTTTGAACTTGGTGTGCTATCATTTGTCCCTTTTTTCTTTGGTTGTCTGTGCTTGGGGGTATTGCCTGAGAATTATTGCCCAGACCAATGTCCTGGAGATTTTCTTCAATATTTCTTTTTGTAGTGTCATAGTTTGAGGTCTTATATTTAAGTCTTTAATCCATTTTGATTTTAGTTTTGTATATGGTGACACATAGAAATCTAGTTTAATTCTTCTGCATATGGATAATCAGTTTTCTGAGCACCATTTATTAAAGAGATTGTCTCTTCTCCAGTGTATTTTTTGGCACTTTTGTCAAAAATGAGTTCACTGTGAATGTGCAGATTGGTTTCTGAGTTCTCTATTCTGTTCCATTGGTCTATGTGTCTATTTTTTATGTGAGTACTGTTTTGATTACTATAGTTCTGTGGCATAATGTGAGGTCAGGTAATTTTATTCTTCCAATATTTTTTTGTCTTTTTGCTTAGAATAACTTTGGCTATTCTGGGTCCTTTGTGATTCCATATAAATTTAGGATTTGTTTCTATTTCTGTGAAGAATGTGATAGGCATTTTGATAGGGATTCCATCAAATCTGTAGATTGCTTTGAGTAGTATGGACATTTTAACAATATTGATTCTGACAATTCATGAACATGGAATATTTTTCCATTTTTTGGCATTTTCTGCAATTTCTTTCATCAGTGTTTTATACGGTTAATTCCTGTTATTTAATTTTATGTGTGGCTATCATAAATGCTATTATTTTTAAAATTTATTTCTCACATTGTTCACTTTTGGAATATAGTGATGCTACTGACTGTTGCATGTTGATTTTGTATCCAGCAACTTTACCAAATTAATCAGTTCTATTAATTTCTTTGTGGAGTCTTTATGTTTTTCCAAATATAAGATCAATCATCTACAAACAAGGATAACTTGTCTTCTTTTCCAATTTGGATGACCTTTATTTCTTTCTTTTGTCTGATTGATCTAGTTAGTACTTTCAGTAGTATATTGAATGACATGGTGACAGTGGGCATCGTTGCCATGTTCCACATCTTAGAGGAAAGGCTTTCAGTTTTTTCCTATTCAGTATGATACTAGCTGAATGGTCTGTCATATATGGGTTTTATTATGTTGAGGTGTGTTTCTTCCATCCCAGCTTTTTGAGGGCTTTTATCATAAAGAGAATGTTGAATTCATGAAGGAATGTTGAATATGATGAAGGATGTTTATTGTGAAGGGATGTTGATGCTTTGGAATCATGAACCCCAAGAGCCTGCTTGTTGCTCCACCCACTGTAGGTCTGCTGATACCTAAGATGCAAGACCAAGTCCCGTTTACTTTACCCTCTGCTTTTCTTAAGAAGAAAGAGGTTTTTGCACCACAGCTACCATAGCTGAGAATGTGCTGAGTCTCACCTGAAGTCAGCAAGTCTCAGAGGCTCTTTCAAGGACCTTGATGTAATACTTAGATATTGCTGCTGGTTATTCAGGGCCCAAGAGCTCTTCAGTTAGCAGGGGATGAATCGTTCCAGGACTGGGTCCTTCCCTTCAAGGCAGTGAGTAACTTCTGGTTCAGGATGGGCCTAAAAATGTTGTCTGGGAGCTAGGATCTGAAACAAGAGCCTCGTGACTCTGACCATTGCCATATCCTGCTGTGGCTGAGCTGGTATCTAAGATGCAAGACGAAGTCCTCCCTACTTTTCCCTCTCCTCCCCTCCCCTCAAGTGGAAGGAAGAAGTCTGTTTTGGAGCCATGTGAGCTGTGCAGCCTGGGTTTAGGGAGGGGCGATGTCAGCATTTTCTTGGCTGCCCCAGCTGGTGTCTCAGTACATCACATGCCACCCAGGTGCATTGTCTCTGGGCATACTTCAGCCCTAGGGCTCATCTTGGTTTTGCAGTCCTTGTGGTCTAGAATGCCTTTCAAGTTTACTTGAAAACACAGAACACTGTAAGTGGTAAGGTTTGTGGGAACCACTGGAATCAGTGATTTCCCTCTGGACAGGGCTGGTTTAATTGCTCCCTCTGTGGGCGGGCATCAACAGAGTTTGGTCCAGTTTTTCTTTCAGCTCTAACAGGACAGCACTGAGTTCAATCTCTCACAAATGCTGTATTTTCCATCTTTCAGAACCCAGAGAATCTCTGCAACCACACAACTGCTATTGGGGGTCGAGAGGTATGGCATTGAGATTCAAAACTGTTTTTTCTATCTTCTCAGTGTGTCTTTCAGTGATATGAAGTTAAAACCTGATACTATGAGTGCTCACCTGATTTTTGGTTCTTCAGAAACTGTTTTTTGTGTGTAAATTGTTGTGAAACTTGTGTTTTTCTGGGAGAGGGGCTGGATGATCAGCGTAGCCTTCTATTCCTCCATGTTGCTCTGCCTCCCTCTCTAATGTATTCTTAATGCAGACACACTTTTACAAAAAACATCAGGAGATTCTAACAGCCTCTATCAATTATATATATTAATGGAAATGGGTAATAGTTAAGAGAATTTCACACTTCATGCAAGCTTCATATTATTCGCCTATTGCTCTGAGATATTTATATTTACCTCTGATCAGAGTATATGTAAGATTGATGCTAATTAAATGAGAAATGATTCAAAACAAATAAAAGAGCTTTGAGCAAAAGGATGTGGTACTTGCTTAGATCTTCATCTTTTGAGTTAAAGAGGCAGAACTGGGGCCGGGCGCGGTGGCTCACGACTGTAATCCCAGCACTTTGGGAGGCCGAGGCAGTTGGGTCACAAGGTCAAGAGATTGAGACCATCCTGGTAAACATGGTGAAACCCTGTCTCTGCTAAAAATATAAAAAATCAACTGGGCATGGTGGTGCGTGCCTGTAATCTCAGCTACTCAGGAGGCTGAGGCAGGAGAATTGCCTGAACCCAGCAGGCGGAAGTTGTGGTGAGCCGAGATCGCGCCATTGCACTCCAGCCTGGGTAACAAGAGTGAAACTCTGCCTCACACACACACACACACACACACACACACAACAAAAAAAAAAAAAAAAAAAAAAAAGAGGCAGAACTGTATAACTTTTCTGGTTGATGCAATACAATGTATGAAAAAGAACTCACCCCACCCTCCTATTATTTTATTTTGCCTTCATTCCCACCCTCTACCCTCTGCCTTCTTTCTCACCCTCTACCCTCTCTAAACTTTGTCTTACATCTTCCTTAGAGGTCATCAGAGAACATGTAGAAATTCAGTGAGAATAATATTTACTTTTTCTTATAGTTTAACTACAATCTTTTTGTGAAAAAAATAATAAGACCAGATAACTGGTTCTAAAAATGATGGCATACAACGACATCAGACCAAATCACTTTAATACACACACACATACACACACACACACACACACACACAAAGAAAAAAAAAAAACAACTATGAAATCTGTACAGAATATTTCCAACCAATTAGTTGTTTGTTTTGTATATTCTGGATAATAGGTGAAATTATTGAAAGAAGGGAGGTATAAGAGTTGAACTTCACTTTTACTTTGGCTTTTGTCCTGAGAACCCACAAAAATGGGGATCAGCAAACTGCATCCTCTCCTAACATATTTGTCAACCCCTGCTCTAAAACATGGTATAGAATAGGCTGTTAATTAGAGAACAGAGGTCTCTGCAGGCAGGGAACGTAGATTTAGTGTTGAGAACTGGCCAGACAATTGGGATTTGGGAAATCTGGTGCTAGAGAGAAAGAAGCAAGGAAGAGGCTCCAAAATCTTTGTAAACACTTCTGAATGTCTTTTCCAACTCCTACACATCCACAGGGGAAAACTTCAGGAGGCCTAGAAGGCAGAACCACTGGGAAGCTGGAGATCCAGGCAAACATTTCAGAGCTTATGCAGTGTTGGGGAGATAGAGCTTAAGTTGTTGGTTTTTATTTATATGCCTCTATCTTGGATGACAGAGCTTAAGTTCTATGCCCAGTTAGAGACATTGGTAGACATTATGAAACTACAGTAAAGGCATAATCTAGGATTAGGACCATACCATATTTTTAGGAAAAAAAGTGAAATACTCAACAAAGCCTAAAACCAAAGTTTGATACAAAGTGATTTGCTTATAACTGTACTGTGTTACAGACCAGTGTCTGACAGATCTGTTTTGGAGCCATGTGAGCCGTGCAGGCTGGGTTTAGTGAGGGGTGATGTCAGCACTTCCTTGGCTGCCCCAGCTGGTGTCTCAGTATGTTGTATGTCCCACAGGTCCACTGCCTCTGGGTGTACTTCATAATCCTCCTTCAATAAAAGTTACATAATATGTATCTACCACATATCTTCCACTATGTCCAGTGCAATTAAAAAAATAAGAAAGAAAAAGCAGCAGGTAATAAAGAGGAAAAAACTCAGTAACATCATAACCAAAGATGTTCAAAACACTGGATATCGTAGACAAAGTCACCAGCGTAACTGCAATCATACGTTAGAGACAACTAAGAATCCATTTAAAAAGTCATACGGACATTTTGGGGATGGTAAAATACTTAAGAACTTGGGTGGTTTTAAGAGGAGAGTGCAGATAGAATAAAAAAGGATTTGAAAAGTAAAAGACAAATGAATGGAAGAAATCTAGAGTAGAAAGAAAAAGAACAAAAATTAGCATCTAAGACATGTGAGGTACAGTCAAATGTATAATATACATTTATTTTGGAGTTCCTAAAAAAAAGGGAGGGTTAGCATTGAGCATAAATATCATTTAAAGAAATATTGTTCAATAAATTTCCTTATGTGATGAAAACATCAACCTATAGATTCAAAAAATTTAGCAACCCCTATACAGAATAAATAAATACAAAGAAATCATACGTAAGCATATGGTAGTCAAAAAGGTGACATCTTAAATGTAAGCCAGATTAAAAAATAAAAAAAAATTTTTAATAAGTAGTAATAGACTGATGACAAACTTCAAAAAAAAACTATTAAAGTTCAAAGACAATCTTTAATGAGATAAAAGAAAAACAGTGCTACCAACTCAGAATTATATGCAGACAAAACATTCCTCAGTAATTAAGTTTTTTATAAATAATTTGTTTTATTAAAAAGTTGACATTTTTCAATAGTTTCTTGCCCGCAGGATTAAACTATTTAAATTAGGCAAAGGGAAAATTATCATAAATGAAAGCACAAAACCCTAAGGAAAACACACACACACAGACACACACACACACACACACACACACACACACACACACACACACACAAAGACTAGAAAGTTAAGTACAATGATAAATACAACCCAATATTAGCAATTTATTAAAAGAAAAATAATAGTGTCCTATGAAGTATATGATATATATAAATTATATTTAGTACAAAGATTAGGAAGTGGTAAATGAAGTTATAATGTTGTAAGTTTCTTATATTCTCTGGGAAGCAGCAAATAAACTAATTTAATCAATAGTGTGACTAAGCCTAGGATACATAATTAAATCTATAGAGTAACCATTAAATGAATAAAATGAATAATTAAATAAAGTGTGATTAAAGAGCTAATAAAGAAATAAAATGAAACAATTAAACTACTTAATCCAGAAGAAGGTGACAGAAAAGAAATAAATAAAAACATAATTGGAAAAAATTTAAAAAAGAAAAATAATAGACTTGAGTGCAACTAGAGCAGTTGTCATATTAAATGTATCTGGCAGAGAATATCCAGTCTCTGCTCCAATATATAGAGTTGAAAGTTGTCACTGCTATCCTGAGAACAAGAAACATCAAGAGAAACTAAAAAGCAATAATTTTCTTATGGTCATCACATAACTAAGTTCTTAGAGCAGATTGCCACCTAAAATCAGAGAAGAACAGCTGAAATATACTAGCCTGGAATCATAAATTTGTAATCACCTAAGTAGCAATTTTTATAAATGGCTGAAGGTTGAGTGTGAACAAGCTATACTGTGTGAAACTCCCACTGCCATCTTAAGGGATGTCCCTTTATCAGGATTCCCACCAAGTTCTCATAGTGAAAAGCCATAAAGATCTTCTCTTGTCTCTAGCAGGGAAGGTGACAAGTAGCCACTGTAAAATATATGTAGGTAGCCTAACTCAGTACTCATAATCCATATTGTACCTGAAGTCCTAAGTAATGTGAGCCTAAAGAAGAACAAAGTTGAAAGAATTACATCACTAGATTTCTGGACTTTACATAAACCTACAGTAGTTAAGGCAGTATAAGATCAGGGTAAGGTAGCACAATTAGACCAATGGAATAAAGGAGAAATTCCAGAAATATACCTATGTATGTACACAGTTGATTTTTCATAAATAGGACATTATTATTTAATGGGGAAATAACTAGATATTCAATAAATGATGCTGGGGTAAATGAAAAAAATGGAAAAAACTAACTGATGGCTATCTTATACCATATATAAAAATAATCAAATATGAATTGAAAATGTATGTGGGAATGTTAAAATCATAAAGCTTCTAGAAGAAAATGTCAGAGAATATTTTCACTACTTTGCAAATACAAAGATTTTTATTACATATAACATTAAAAAATAATAACCATAACATTAAAAAATAATAAGAGAGAAAAATGACAAGTCACTTGTAGTCAAAGAAATAAGAACATAAACAAAACAAAATCCACTACTGTAGAACCAACAAACAACTCATTTTTTAAAAATCGCCAAAGCCATAAATGGGTTATCAAATTCATCAGCTGAACAACAAATAAAAAATGAGCAACATTAATCACCAGAGATACAAATCTTTAACACAACGCCATACAGCTATATACCAACAGAATAACTAACATTAAAAAGATTGACAATACCAAATGTTACCAATGTGGTGTCAGTTACATTACTAGTAAATTCGTGATGTCATTTTGGAAAACAATTGGACAGTTTCTAAGAAAGCTAAAATATGTTTATTCTATGATGCATGATTTCATTAACATGGATTGTATAAAGGGAAAACTAAGCTATTGTGTTAGTGGCCAGAATACTGATTATATTTTAGAAGAGGAATAAGAGATCCATTTTGGGTCTTGAAACATGTTTGAAATCTAAATCAAAGCAGTAGTTACAGGTACTATTCATATATAAAAATTTATAAAGCTATACATCTAAGGTATACACACATTATATGTTATTTCTTTATTTAAAAAATGAGAAAAGCAGATCTAGCAATTGCAACAAAGGTAAGCTGTGTAGGTGATAATGATAAAATTCAAAATGTAGATCAATTTATATAAATATCAATCTATATAAGTCAGTTGCTAATGATTTTCTCTATACCTAGGTCTTTGCTTTTATCTCTCATAATTAACTTTTTCAGTATAGATACACAGAACAAAAATTAGGTGAAATGATAAGCATATAGTTACATAAGTAAATTTCTTTTTTTTAAATTGCATTTTAGGTTTGGGGGTACATATGAAGAACATGCAAGATTGTTGCATAGGTATACACATGGCAGTGTGATTTGCTGCCTTCCTCCCCCTCACCTATATTTGGCATTTCTCCCCATGCCATCCCCCGCCAACTCACCACCCCCCGCTGTCCCTCCCCTATTTTCCCCCAACAGACCCCAGTGTGTAGTGCTCCCCTCCCTGTGTCCATGTGTTCTCATTGTTCAACACCTGCCTATGAGTGAGAACATGCGGTGTTTGATATTCTGCTCCTGTGTCAGTTTGCTGAGAATGACGGCTTCCAGGTTCATCCATGTCCCTACAAAGGACACAAACTCATCGTTTTTGATGGCTGCGTAATATTCCATCGTGTATATGTGCCACATTTTCCCTGTCCAGTCTATCATCGATGGGCATTTGGGTTGGTTCCAGGTCTTTGCTATTGTAAACTGTGCTGCAATGAACATTCATGTGCATGTCTCCTTATAGTAGAATGATTTATAATCCTTTGGGTATATACCCAGTAATGGGATTGCTGGGTCAAATGGAATTTCTATTTCTAGGTCCTTGAGGAACCACCCCACTGTCTTCCACAATGGTTGAACTAATTTACACTCCCACCAACGGTGTAAAAGTGTTCCTATTTCTCCACATCCTCTCCAACATCTGTTGTCTCTAGATTTTTTAATGATCGCCATTCTAACTGGCGTGAGATGGTATCTCAATGTAGTTTTGATTTGCATTTCTCTAATGACCAGTGATGATGAGCATTTTTTCACATGTTAGTTGGCCTCATGTATGTCTTCTTTTGTAAAGTGTCTGTTCATATCCTTTACCCGCTTTTAGATGGGCTTGGTTGTTTTTTTCTTGTAAATCTGTTTTAGTTCTTTGTAAATTCTGGATATCAGCCCTTTGTCAGATGGTAGACTGCAAAAATTTTTTCCCATTCTGTTGGTTGCTGATTCACTCTAATGACTGTTTCTTTTCTGTGCAGAAGCTGTGGAGTTTGATTAGGTCCCATTTGTCTATTTTGGCTTTTGTTGCCAATGCTTTTGGTGTTTTGGTCACAAAGTCCTTGCCTACGCCTATGTCCTGAATGGTTTTGCCTAGATTTTCTTCTAGGGTTTTTATGGTGTTAGGTCTAATGCTTAAGTCTTTAATCCATCTGGAGTTTGGGAAAACTGGCTAGCCATGTGCAGAAAGCAGAAACTGGACCCCTTCCTCACACCTTACACATAAGTAAATTTCTAATTTTGTTCCTTTTATTTTTAGGTGACACATAATAATTGTACATATTTATGGAATACAATGATATTTTAATAGATGCATACCATGTATAATGATGAAATCAGGGGAATTAGCATATCCGTTCCTTAAAATATTTGTCATTTCTTTGTGTTGTGGACATTCAATATTCTCTCTTCTAGATTGTGAACATATACAATATATTATTGTTCATTATATTAACCAAACTCTCTCTCTACTCCCCATTTTTTTTCTTCCCAGCCTATAATAACCATAATTCTAATCTCCACTTTTATAAGCTCAACTTTTTTAGTTTTCACATATGAATTAGAACATGCAGTATTTTTTTGTGTATGCTTGACTTATTTCACTTAATATAATGTCCATCAGGGTTATCCATGTTGCCATGAATGACAACATTTTATTTTTATTATGACTCAATAGTATTCAATTGCTTATGTATACCGCGTTTTTTATCTATTCATCTGTTGATGAACTTTTAGGTTTATTTCATATATTAACAATTGTGAATAGTGTTGCAATAAATATGGGAGTGCAGATACTGCATCAATATACTGATTTTCTTTCCTTTGAATAAATACCCAGCTGTGGGATTAATACACTGTTTGGTAGTTCTGAGGTTTTAAAGAAATCTCCATACTGTTTTCCATACTGGTTGTACTAACTTACATTCCCACCAACAGTGTGTAAGAGTTCCCTTTTCCCTACATCCTTTCCAGCATTTGTAATTTTTTTTGTCTTTTTGCTAATAGTCTAACCGGGGTGAAATAAGATCTCCTGGTTTTGATTTGCATTTACTTGATGCTTAATGGAATTGTGAAGATTATTTCATAACTTGCTGACCATTTGAATGTCTTTTCTTTGAGAAATTCTATTCGAATTATTTGCCTACTTTTAAATTAGATCATTCATATTTTGCTGTTGAGTTGTTGGAGTCTCTCACACATTTTGGGTATTAGTGCCTCATTGAATGTTTAGTCTGCAAAAATTTTCTCCTATTCTGTGGATTATCTCTTTACTCAGTTAATTACTTCCCTTGCAATGCAGAAGCTTCTTGGCTTAATATAGTCTCATTGTCTGTTTTTGCTTTTGTTGCCTGTACTTCTGAAATCTTAGCCATAAAATCTTTGCCTAGACCAATGTCCTGAAGAGTGTTTTTTTTTTTTTTTTTATGTTTCCTTCTTGTATTTTTATAGTTTTAAGCTTGACATTTTAGTCTTTAATTCATCTTGACTTGATTTTTGTAGGTAGAGATAGGGGTTCAGTTTTATTCTTCTGCATATAGTTATTTAGTTTTCTAAGCACCATTTATTAAAGAAGGTGCTTTGTCCTTAATGTAGGTTATTAGCAACTTTGTCAAAAATAAGTTGACTGTAAATATGTGGACTTATTTCTGAGCTTTTTATTCTGTTACACTTGTCTATGTGTCTACATTTATAGTAATACCATTCTGTTCTGGATACTATTGCCATGTAATAAGTTTTGATGTCAGGAGTGTGATGCCTCCAGCTTTGTTCTTTTTGTCCAGCATTTCTTTGACTATTTGGGGTCTTATGTGGTTTCATACAAATTTTAGGGATTTTTTTCTAATACTGGGAAAAATGGCATTGATATTTTAATAAGTATTTCAATGAATTGGTAGATTACTTTGGGTAAAATAGTCATTTTCATTATATTAATTCTTCCAATCTATGAACGTGGGATCTTTTTCATTATTTTTGTGTGTCCTCTTTCACCTCCTTGGTTGAATATTTTATTCCATTTTTCTGTAGCTACTACAAATGACATTTTTTTCTTGATTTCTTTTTCAGTTCTTTATTGGCACATTGAAATGCTACTGATTTTTTAATGTTGATTTAGTATCATGCAACCTTACTGTATTAGTCCATTCTCAAGCTGGTAATAAAAACATATCCAAGACTATGTAATTTATAAAGGAAAGATGTTTAATTGACTCACTGTTCAGCATGACTTGGGAAGCCTCAGGAAACTTACAATCATGGCAGAAGGGGATGGAAACACATTCTTCACGTGGTGGCAGCAAGGAGAAATGTTGATCAAAAGGGGGAAAATCCCTTATAAAACCATCAGCTCTTTTGAGAGCTCACTCACTATCATGAGAATAGCTGAGGATAACTGCCCCATAGTTAAATTACCTTCCACTGGGTCCATCTCACAACATGTGGGGGATTACGGGAACTACAATTCAGCATGAGATTTGAGTGGGCATACAGCCAAACTATGTCATCTACTGAATCTGTTTATCAGTTCTGAGTGTTTGTTGATGGAGTTTTTAGGTTTCTCTATTTATACGATCATGTCCTTGTGAAGAGAAACAATGTTACTATCTCTTTTCCAATTTGGATGCCTTTTTTTTCTTTCTCTTGCCTTATTGTTCTGGCTAGAACTTTCAGTACTGTGTTGAGAGAAGAGTGTTGAAAGTGAGCATACTTGTCTTGTTTCAATTCAGTATGAAGTTAGCCATGTCTTATGTGGCCTTTATTATATTGAGGTATGTTCTTTCATTACCTAATTGGCTGAAACATTTTATCATGAAGGGATGTTGAATTATAATAAATTTTTTTCTCCATCTACTGAGATGATCATATGGGTTTTGTTCTTCCTTTTGTTGATGTTATGTATTACATTTTTTGATTTGCTTGTGTTGAACCATCCTTACATCCCTGTAGTTAATACCACTTTATTGTGGTGTATCATCTTTTTGATGTGTTTTTAAATTTGGCAAACTTTTTTGAGGGGCTCTAGCATCAGAATGGCAGAATTCAAATAAAAGTTCTGCTGGATTTTGGATGAGTGCTTTTCTAAGCTGCAGTTTTTCCTATATCTCTTAAATAGCAACAATAGAGGATAGCCTTCATAAGAATTATTGAAAATTTTAGGTAGCTTACACCTGTAACATGTTTGACAAATAGAAAAGTTCCATGCAGATTAACTATAATTATAATTTGCTAAAAAGAGAGTGCAATTATCAAACTTTTGATTTGGATAGTAAGTTGTTAACTGAATCATTGCTTTTGTTGATTTCTCTGAACAATGAAACAAATTGAGTAGAAAACTCAATGTCTGAAGTAATTTTCCATTTGATTTGGTTTGTCACTTAGGCAGAAAAGGGACAATTTTTCTTACTCTGACATCCATCTTTATTCAAAGAATTCTTATCTTTTTATTTTTATTTTTTTCAGATGAAGTTTCACTCAGTGTCCCAGGCTGGAGTACGGTGGTGCAATCTCAGCTCACTGCAACCTCCACCACGCCAGTTCAAGCAATTCTCCTGCCTCAGCTCCCCCAGAAGCTGTGATTACAGACACGTGCCATACCGGCTAATGTTGGCTAAGCCAGTCTTGAACTCCTGACCTCAGGTGATCCACCCTCTTTGGCCTCCCAAAGTGCTGGGATTACAGGCATAAGCCACTGTGCCTGGCCAGTGTATTCATTATTAATGCATGTTTTGCTAAATAATACTTTGTTTTATTCCCTTACTTTAGTAAAAAATAAATGGTATGCAGATTTGACTACAATATTAATATAACATGTCTTCTTTTATAGCAATTTTACTTTTAGTTAATTATTATGTAGAAATTAATAAACAGAGATGTAAGCTAATATATCTATACAGATGATAGAAAGAAGATTTTTTTGAGAAGAAGTTCTGCTCTTGTTGCCTAGGCTGGAGTACAATGGCGTGATCTCAGCTCAATGCAACCTCTGCTTCTCAGATTCAAGTGATCATCCTGCCTCAGCCTTCCAAATAGCTGGGATTACAGGTGCCTGCCACCATGCCCAGCTAATTTTTTGTATTTTTAGTAGAGCTGGATTTTCACCATGTTGGGCAGTCTGGGTCTTGAACTCCTGACCTTAGGTGATCTGCCCACCTTAGCCTTCCAAAGTGCTGGGATTACAGGCATGAGCCACCGAGCCTGGCTGCTAATATTTACGTATATAATAATTATTGCAGAAAATTGTATAATAACAAAAATTGAAAAACTATACCTTAACTATGTAAAAGTATGAGATTGTTTAAGTCATTTCCCTGTAACTAAATACTATGCAGCTGTTAAAAATCAGAATGTATGAGAATATTTACCACTCAATAAACTGATTTACCTTGTTTAATTAAGAGGGATAAAAAGCAGGCTGCAAAATAGAATTTGCAATATGAATGGAGAGATAGATAGATGATAGATAGATAACTTGTATATACACACATATATCTGAAAATGAAAACATCAAAATATGAATGGCGGCTAATGAATGGTTTATGAAGATTAAATTTCTGTATTTTTCCTGTGTTTCGTGTGCATTCTGCAATGAGCAAGTGTTACTCTTTAAAATTGAAATACCCATGCAATCCAAAAGATGCTGTTAATAACAAACAAAATCAGTGAAGTGATGTTTTCCTTAGCAAACACTTGACCTGATCAGTTTTCAGAAGAAGGCTTCAGGAAACAAGAAATGACACCAAAAAATTCAGAGACTTACCTTTACCTATTAGCACATACAATTGCTGTTTAGCTTTCGACAAAATAAAAGACCTGAAAAAATTTTAATACAGATTCTTTCTTTCCTGAGGATTAAAATCCTCAAATCCATTGAATATTGAGGTATTGATGTCAAGGTGTAGTCACCCTAAATTAGTTTAGACCCATATTAATCAATAACTACCAAAATTAGAATCTTTTTTTGGCGATGACACAGTGACAGCCCGATATGGTTTGTCTGTGTTCCCACCCAAATGCTACCTTGAATTGTGGCTCCCATAATTCCCATATGTCATGAGAGGGAGCCAGTGGGAGGTAATTGAATAATGAGGCAGGTCTTTCCATGTTGTTCTCATAATAGTGAGTAATTCTCATGAGATCTGGTGGTTTTACAAAGGGGAGTTCTCTTGCATACATTCTCTCTTGCCTTCTGCCATGTAAGATGTGACTTTGCTTCTCCTTTGCCTTCCATCAAGATTGTGAGGCTTCCCAGCGATGTGGAACAGTGAGTTCATTAAACCTCTTTTCTTTATAAATTACCAGGTTTCAGGTATATCTTTATTAGTAGTGTGATAACAGACTAACACACAGCCTAAGTAAATTTTCCTCCCTCTTGAGGATATTCTAGGCACAAGATGCCATCTGGTAAGCATGTATATACATGTCAGTGTAGAAGATTTCACCATGTCCTTTTAAGAACAATGAAGTGGCTGCAAAATCAACATTTCAAGTTTTAAACAATGTCTTTCATATGTCTGTTGAGTTTACAACACATGCTCTTAATGCTTTCTGGAATTAGGATTAGTCCAACAGGAAGATATAGCAATCCTAATTTTATATGCATCTAACACTGGAGTTCCCGAACTTATAAAACTTAAACAAATAATTATAAAATTACTACTAGACCTAAGTAATGACATAGCTACACTCTAATAGTTGGGAACTTTAATACCCCACTAACAGCACTAGATGGATCAAGACAGAAAGTCAACAAACAAACAATGGGCTGAAACTATACCCTAGAACAAATGGACTTAACAGACATTTACAGAACATTCTTTCCAACAACTGTAGAATGTACATTCTTTTCATCAGCACATAGAACATTCTTCAAGGTATACTACATTATAGGCCACAAAACAGGTCTTAATAAATATAAGAAAATTGAAATCATATCAAGTATCTTCTCAGACCACAGTGGAATAAAACTGAAAATCAACTCCAGAAGGAACCCTCAAAACTAAACAAATACTTGAAAATTAAATTATCATTATCTGCTCTTGTATTATTTTTGGGTTAACAATGAAATCAAGATGGAAATTTAAAATTTTTGAAATGAATGATAACAGTGACACGACTTATTAAAATATCTGGGATACAGCAAAAGTGGTGTTAAGAGGAAAGTTTATGGCACTAAATGCTAAGAGGAAAGTTTATGGCACTAAATGCCTACATCAAGAAGTCTGAAAGAACACAAACAGACACATAAACATAATTAAAAACAAAAATCATATGATCATCTTAATAGATCCAGAAAAAACATTTGATAAAAATCCAGCATTCCTTTATAATAAAAACCCTCAACTAAATAGGCATACAAGGGATGTACTTCAATGTAATAAAAGTCATATATGACCAACTCACAGCCAACATCCTATTGAATAGGGAAAAGTTGAATGCATTCCACCTGAGAGTTGGTACGAGACAAGAAATGCCCATTTTCACCACTTAGATTCAACACAGTACTGGATGTCCTGGCCAGAGCAATCAGACAAGATAAAGAAATAAAGGGCATCTAAATTGGAAAAAAGGAAGTCAAATTGTTGCTATTCACAGATGACATGATCATCTACCTAGAAAAACCTAAAGACTCACCCAAAAAGCTTCTAGATCTGATAAAAGAATTTGGAAAAGTCTTCGGATACAAAATTAATGTACACAAATCAGCAGCACAGCAATACACCAACAATGACGAAGTTGAGAATCGAATCAAGAACTCAATCCCTTTTATAACAGAGACAAAAAGAAAAAAGTACTTAGGAATATAATTAACCAAGGAGATGAAAAATCTCTACAAGGAAAATGACAAAACATTACTGAAAGAGATTATAGACAACAATCTCTTTGCCTGTAGACAGGCAAACGGAAACACATCCCATGCTCATGGATGGGTAGAATCAATATTGTGAAAATGACCATATTGCCCAAATCAACCCTCAGATTCAATGCAATTCCCATCAAAATACCATCATTATTATTCACAGAACTATAAAAAACAATCCTAAAATTCAAATGGAACCAAAAAGAACTTGCATAGCTAAAGCAATGCTAAACAAAAAGAACAAATCTGGAGGTATCACAACTCCTGACTTCAAGGCTGTAGCTATCCAAACAGCATAGTACTGAAATAAAAGTAGGCATGTAAAGTGGAGTAGAATAGGGAACCCTGAGATAAAGCCAAATGCTTATAGCCAACTGATCTTTGACAAAGCATACAAAAAGATAAAGTGGGGAAAGGACATACTATGCAATAAATGGTGCTGGGATAATCGGCAAGCCACACTTTAGAAAAATGAAACTGGGCCGGGCGCAGTGGCTCATGCCTGTAATCCCAGCACATTGGGAGGTCAGAAGATCGAGTCCATCCTGGCTAACACAGCAAAACCCCGTCTCTGCTAAAAATACAAAAAAATTAACTGGCCATGTTTACACGTGCCTGTAGTCACAGCTACGCAGGAGGCTGAAGCAGGAGAATCCTTGAACTCAGGAGGCGGAGGTTGCAGTGTGCCGAGATTGCACCAGGACACTCCAGGCTGGGTAACAGAAAAAGAAAAGAAAAGAAAACAAAAAAGGAAAGGGAAGAAAAGGGAAGAGGGGAGAAGGGAAGGGGAAAAGGAAGGGAAGGACAGAGGAAGGGGACAGGAAAAGGAAAGGTAAAGAAAGGGGAAATGAAAGGGAAAAGGAAAGAAAAGGAAAGGGGAAAAATGAAATTGGATCCTCATCTCTCAGCTTATAAAAAATTAACTCAAGATGGATCAAGGACTTAAATCTAAGACCTGAAATCATAAAAATTCTAGAAAATAACATTGGAAAAACTCTTCTAGATGTTGGCTTAGGCTAATAATTCAGGACTAAGTCCTCAAAAGCAAATGCAACAAAAACGAAAGTAAATAAATGGGACCAAATTAAACTAAACTGCTCTACAAAGTGAGATATATCATCAGAAGGGTAAACAAAAAACCCAGAGAGTGGGAGAAAATCTTCGCAAGCTATGCATCCAGCAAAGGAATAATATCCAGAATCTATAAGGAACTCGATTCAGCAAGAGGAAAACAAATAATTCCATCAAAAAGTGGGCTAAGGACATGAATAGACATTTATCAAAAGAAGATATACAAACAGCCAAAAAACAAATTTAAAATGGTCAACGTCACTTATTATCAGGGAAGTGCAAATTAAAACCATAGTGAGATACCACCCTATTTCTGAAAGAATGGCCATAATTAAAAAGTAATGATAGATGCTGGCACAGTTGTTGAGAAAGGGGAACATTTATACTTCTGTTGGGAATGTAAACAAGTACGGCCACTATGGAAAACAGCATGGAGTTTCTTAGAACTACCATTCTATCGGGCAATCTCACTGCTGGGTATCTACACAAAGGAAAAGAAATCACTTATGAGAAAGACACATACACAGGCATGTTTATAGCAGCACAACCTGCAACTGCAAAAATATGGAACTAACCTAAGTGCCCATCAACCAACAACTGGATAAAAAAAACATGGTATATATACACTCAGCCATAAAAAGGAACTAAATAATGTCTTTTGCAGCAATTTGGATGAAGCTGGAGGCCATTATTCTGAATAAAGTAACTCAGAAATGGAAAACCCAAATACTGTATGTTCTCACTCATAAGTGGAAACCAAGCTATGAGTATACAAAGGCATAAGCATGATATAACGGAGGCCAAGGAGGGAGGATCACTTGAGTCCAGGAGTTCAAGACAAGCCTGGTCAAAATAGCAAAATCCTGTCTCTACTAAAAATACAAAATATTTTCATTGGTACACGCCTGTAATCTCAGCAACTCAGGAGGCTGAGTCATGAGAATCACTTGAATCCGGGAGACAGGTTGCAGTGAGCCGAGATCACACCATTGCACTTCACCCTGGGTGACAGAGCAAGACTCTGTCTCAATAATAAAATAATCATAATCATAATCATAATCACAATCAACTTTGCCAGCTCAGAGGATAAGGGTGGGAAGTGAGTGAGGCATAAAAGACTATATATTGTGTACAGTGTACATTGCTCAGGTAACAGATGCTCCAAATTCTCAGAAATCACCACTAAAGAATTTATATGTGCAACCAAAAACCTCTGTACCCCAAAAACTACAGATATTAAAATAAAATTTTAAGAAGATAATAGGCTATAGCATAAATATTACAACATTCTGATTAACCATAATGATAAATTTGAGTGAAAATTACCCACATCTTAAAGACTAAATGAAGTTTCTTTATATGCTAACACATAGCTGCACAAACTACCTAAATATGTTAATTGGCTTTGTACAGGTGATAAAGAGGGATATATGACTTCTAAAATGATTTATGTTTTGTAGAAAAGTAATAAAAATATTTACTTGTATACAGAGATAATTTAGGTGGTATTTGGCTACGTCTATTTTTTCCACTTGATCTCCAAGGCACTCAAATCATTTGCTGTTATGCTTTTGCCTTTAAAGCAGGACAGCTTGGAATGCTCTACAGGATGTCCTTATTAAGTATACAGAGGAAAAAAGATAAATGAAGAAAGTTGCAGCCTGCTTGATACCTGTCTTTCGAATATCCTTAGTGTTAAGCCACCTGGAGTATCTTGCAAATTTTTATAGAGAACTCTCTACATAGAGCATGAAATATTGGCCTGAGCTGAAATAAGCCCATTTGTTTTAAGAAAAGATATATAAACTATAATGAATTTAAAAGAATATTATCTAATGCCAAATCAAATTTTTCTTTCTTTCTATTCTTACTTTATTCTTATTATTGTTAATGTTTACCTGAAAAACATATAATAGTATTAGAAAAGAAACAAGCAAAACATGGCATAACAGGTTTAAAAAAATTTTAAAGTTATGACAGTATAGTAAAGGTTTATAATTCCTGATAGTTTGATGACATTTGCTTATCTTGAGATTTGAGACTTGGTTTTTTTGCCAGTGCAGTTTTGAAAAGGAAAAACAATTGGTAAAAGACCCCTAAGACGCCCCTCAATGTTTCTTGCCTCTTGTTATGTAATCCCCCTTTTCCTCAGGATGGGCTGGATTTAGGAATATTCTTATACAATAGCATGTGGCAAAAGTCATAGATTTTCACTTCCAAGATTGGGCTACCAAATACACTTGCAGCTCACACCAGTTTTATGTTTCCTGGCTCACCTTTGGGTATGAGCTACAATCAGCCTGTAGAGGCTTCTCCTATTCATTTCCTCTTCGCCATTTTCCTTCAGCTAGTCCAACTACTGGGAAAAAAAAAAACCATGTTTAACTCCATGATGCAGGGTGCTGGTTTATCTTGCAGGACCTTTATATCTGCTAAAGTTAAAGGAAGTGAGAGGCCCCAGTGTGTGATGTTCCCCTCCCTGTGTCCATGTGTTCTCATTGTTCAACACCCACTTATGAATGAGAACATGTGGTGTTTGGTTTTGCATTCTTGTGTCCGTTTGTGGAGAATAATGGTGTCCAGCTTCATCCATGTCCCTGAAAGGATGCGAACTCATCCTTTTTTATGGCTTCATAGTATTCCATGGTGTATATGTGCCACATTATCTTTATCCAGTCTATCATTGATGAGCATTTGGGTTGGTTCCAGGTCTTTGCTATTGTGAACAGTGCCACAATGAACATATGGGTGTATGTGTCTTTATAATAGAATGATTTATAATCCTTTGGGTATATACCCGGTAATGAGATTGCTGGGTCAAATGGAATTTCTATTTCTAGATCCTTGAGGAATTGCCACACTGTCTTCCACAATGGTTGAACTAAGTTACACTACTACCAACAGTGTAGAAGTGTTCCTGTTTCTCCACATCCTCTCCAGCATCTGTTGTCTCTGGATTTTTTTAATGATCGCCATTCTAACTGGCATGAGATGGTATCTCAATGCAGTTTTGATTTGCATTTCTCTAATGACCAGCGATGATGAGCATTTTTTCATATGTTATTGGCCACATAAGTGTCCTCTTTTGAAAAGTGTCTGCTCATATTCTTTGCCCACTTTTTAATGTTTTTTTTTTCTTTTAAATTTGTTTAAGTTCTTTATAGATTCTGGATATTAGCCCTTTGTCATGGGTAGATTGAAAAAACTTTTTCCCATTCTATTGGTTTCCAGTTTACTCTAATGATTGTTTCTTCTGCTGTGCAGAAGCTCTTAAGTTAAATTAGATCCCATTTGTTTATTTTCGCTTTTGTTGCCATTGCTTTTGGTGTTTTAGTCATGTAGTCTTTTCCTATGCCTATGTCCTGAATGGCATTGCCTTGATTTTCTTCTCTGGTTTTTATGGTGTTACATCTTATGTTTAAATCTTCAATCCATCTGGAGTTAATTTTTGTATAAGGTGTAAGGCAGGAGTCCAATTTCCGTTTTCTGCACATGGCTAGCCAGTTTTCCCCACACCATTTATTGAACAGGGAATCCTTTCCCCATTGCTTGTTTTTGTCATGTTTGTCAAAGATCAGCTGGTCGTAGATGTGTGGCACTGCCTCTAAGGTCTCTGTTCTGTTCCATTGGTCTATATCTCTGTTTTGATACCAGTACCATGCTGTTTTGATTACTGTAGCCTTGTATAGTTTGAAGTCAGGTAGCATGATGCCTCCAGTTTTTTTTTTTTTTTTTTTTTCCTTAGGATTGGCTTGGCTATGTGAGCTCTTTTATGGTTCCACATGAAGTTTAAGGTTTTTTTTTTTCCAGTTTTGTGAAGAAGGTCAGTGGTAGCTTGATGGGGATAGCATTGAATCTATAAATTGCTTTGGGCAGTATGATCATTTCATGATATTGATTCTTCCTAACCATGAGCATGGAATGTTTTTCCATCTGTTTGTGATTATTTCAACAGATGCAGAAAGGGCCTTTGACAAAATTAAACAGCTCTTTATGCTAAAAACTCTCAATAAACTAGGTGTTGATGGAATGTATCTCAAAATAATAAAAGTTATTTATGACAAACCAACAGCCAATATCATACTGAATAGACAACAGCTGGAAGCATTCCCTTTGAAATCTGGCACTAGACAAGGATGCCCTCTCTCACCACTCCTATTCAAAATAGTATTGGAAGTTCTGGCCAGAGCAATCAGGCAAGAAAATGAAATAAAGAGTATTCAATTAGGAAAAGAAGAAGTCAAATTGTTTCGGTTTGTGGATGACATGATTTTATATTTAGAAGACCCCATCGTCTCAGCTCAAAACCTCCTTAAGTTGCTAAGTAACTTCAGCAAAGTCTCAGGATACAAAATAAATGGGCAAAAATCACAACATTCCTATACACGAATAACAGACAAACAGAGAGAGCCAAATCAAGAACGAACTCACATTCACAATTGCTACAAAGAGAATAAAATACCTAGGAATACAACTAACAAGGGATGTGAAGGACCTCTTCAAGGAGAACTACAAACCTCTGCTCAAGAAATTGCAGGTTTTAAAAATATAAAATAACAGGACATTATTTATGCACATAAATTTGAAATTTAAGGAATATAGACAAAATATTTTAAACTATGTTAGCAAGCCTTATTCAAGGAAAGAGATAATAGAAAGAATGAATAATAAGGTCTAGTATCTGATAGCACAGGAAGGTTACTATAGTCAATAATAATTTAATTGTACATTTTTAAATAACCAGAAGAGTATAATTAGATTGTTTTAACACAAAGAATAAATGCTCAGTGGGATGGATGCTCCATTTTCCTCGATGTGGTTATTACACATTGCAGGCCTGTATCAAAACATCTCATGTACCTCATAAACATATGTACCTACAGTGTACCCACAAAAAAACAAAAAAAGAAGAAATAGATAAACCTAAATTATCACACAACCATTAATAAAATTGAGTAAGTGGTGAAACATCTTCCACGAAGAAAACTCCTGGCTCAAGTGGCTTTACTGCTAGCTTCTATCGAATGTTTAAAAAAGAAACATTTTCCAATTAAACAAAAATGCTTCTAGATAATATGAAAGGAAGAAAAAAAGCCCAGCTTATTTTATAAAACTAGCATATTTGTGATACAAAACACCAAAATTAAACAGCATGAAAATGAAATATATATATATACACATACACATATGTATGTACTTATAAGAATACTTATATATATATATAATTGTGTATGTATATATATATAATTGTGTATGTATATATATATATATAATTGTGTATGTATATATATTTCTTTCTTTTTCGTGTTGTCCTATTTTGAGTTTTTGTTTCAAGGATATTCTAGCTTCATACATATATTCATTCCAAGTTTCTTTATGAATGTAGCTTATCCTAACAAAGTAGTAGCAAACTAAAACCAACTTAAAATGGATAACAAGGAAGTTACAGGCCTCACAGAAGGCAAGAGATGTTGTTTAACATTACAAAAATTAATTCATGTAATCCACCAAATTAAGAGTTGAAAATAGAAGAATCCCCTGATGTAACAGATTCAGTGCAACAATTTGACAAGATTCAGCATATTTTGTGATTATTTTTAAATAAAGTTGTAAATGGGGAAAGTCCTGATACAATCTATTTACAAATTTTCATCAGATCTTTGCTTCCAGTGAGAATATCATTGCTATAGGCCAGAGCTCTTACTTTATCAAGTAGACAAATTCAAATATTATATAAATACAATGTTTCTAAAGGCACCGCAGGGTAGATTCTGTGCACTAAAGATGGGGATGTAATGACAACAAGTAAAATAAATACTAATTTTTTAGAAAGTAAAAATAAAACAAATAATGTAGGTTATAATAAAAATCAGAAATATAATCAATCTTAAGTCACTTACATAAAAACTTCAGATAACTTACAGATAACGTGAAATGATGTTAGGATTTATGTGAATTCTAAGAATTTTACAGATAAAAATTCAAATTTGTGGTTTTGCAATATTCTGGCTTACAGTTTCTTTTCAAAAATTACTTTTAAAACATAACACAAACAAAGAACCATACTGTAATATCGCTTAATTATATATTAGAAAATACAAATATAAAATTAACATTCAGAAGAGTAGTTTCTCCTGCTATCAGCCTAACTGTGCCTTTTGTAAGTAGCCTAAGGTTACTTGGCATTAGCAAGTGTGTTAGTCTCTTCAGGCTGCCTTAACCAAATACAACAGGCTGGGTGGCTTAGGCAAAGGAATTTTATCTTTTCACAGTTTGGAACCAGGAAGTCCCAGATCAAGATCTGGACGCTGATTTTGGTGAGAGCTCTCTTCTTGGCTTGCAGATGGCCAATCTCAAGAGCTTACCAAAAAGAGCTCTTTGGTGTCTCTTTTTATAGGGACACTAATTCTATCAGATTAAGGCCCAACTTTATTACCTTATTTAACCTAAATTAATTCTTAGAGGCCCCATCTACAAATACAGCCACACTGGGTTAAGTCTTCAACATATGAATTATGTAAGAGACACAACATTCAGTGCATAACAAGATATATATATTTTTTTCTTTGAGAAATTAGTACGCAAATAAAAGATGAAAACAGTACTTAAACTAAAGTATTGGTCTACACTTTATGAGCAAATAGATGCGTGTCTGTCTTGAGGAAAGACGAGTGATATTCTTTCTTTGGTTAAAAGTATTTCTGTCTTGGACTTTTAATACATATATCTTCATACATATATTAGGGAGAAAGTCCATGGGGATTTAAAATACTGTAAAAAAGAAATTGTAATTGGATTTCATTATGGAGTCATAGTTCAAACAATGGGATTACAGTGTATTAGAGCCTGCCAGAGCCTCAGGTGAGAGGCTTTGGCAATCTGTTCTTACCATGCACAAATGCAGTGCACCTCTGAGGTTCTTAATCTTCCAGAAAAGTGAAGCTGTTTACCTCAAGTAGAGATTTAAAAGCTATAACAGTAGTCAGTGAAAATAAAGTGGGCATTGCAATTGATAAGGCATAGGAATCATGTGAAACCTTTTGTTCACTCTGTCATATGGAGTCCTAAAATTTCTGTCTCTCTGTTGAATCAAAGTATGCCCTAATTTAGAGCAAGGAAGCCTCCCCATTGTTAAATTATCTCAATAATAAAAATGAATTCTGAATGTTTTCCTAGGATTTATTTAGTGTTAATCTTTTATTTTTGAAATTTCCATGCTTCTGTTTATTTTTCAAAATGAATGAAGAGGAAGATTATAAATTTCATGTACCACTAAAGTGGTTTTATTTCATATCTTGTGTGTGCAGTTTTGTATTTTCAGAATGAAGTGGGAGAAGGAGGGGGGTAGATTGTGACTTTATGATAAAATGAATAGTCGATGCCCGTAGAAAAATCATTTTTCCAATTCACTTTTTAAAATGTGAAAAATGCTTTAGGTAATTTCATTTGAGTCAGCAAAACACTGGCATTCTCCTTCTTTTTTATCTTTTTCTTTTTTTTTGAGTTTCACTCTTGTGGCCCAGGATGGAGTGTAATGGTGCCATCTCAGCTCACTGCCACCTCCACCTCCCAGTTTCAAGAGATTCTCTTGCCTCAGCTTCCCAAGTAGCTGGAATTACAGACACCCACCACCACACCCAGCTAATTTTTGTAGTTTAAGTAGAGACAAGATTTCACCATGTTTGGCAGGCTAGTCTCAAACTCCTGGACTCAAGAGATCCACCCGTCTCGGGCTCCCAAAGTGCTGGGATTACAGGTGTGAGCCACTGTGCCTGGCCAACACTGGCATTTTCAAATGATGTTTAGAAGCCTCAATAGCTTGTGATTTTAAAAAGGAACCATCAGTTTTAGTCTTGTTTTTTTCAGTGCTGCAATTAAACATACCATATGTTGACTAATCTGCAAATAATACATCCGTGATCTTTTGTTGAATTTCCCTCCTCCAGACTTCTATTCCAAGCTCCACACAAGTTAAGAATTGTCTTGTGAGTTATAGTTACCATGCTTTCCTTCTATGGGCTGAAGGTTTTAAAGGCCTCTATGTAGCCACATATAATTCACATTTTGCATAAGGAATTAGGTTAAACAACAGGCAAAAAATAGCCTTTGATAAGTATCTACAATCTACTAAATTGCTCTCTTAGGATTAATAAGTAAATGTAAAACATAATTTTACCTTCAAGAAATGTGTAATATAAGGGAAGAGACCATTTACACTCAGAGACCACACACAAACACAAATTGTAATAAATAATAGGTGCATGGTAGAGAAGCAAGGGTTAGAAGAGTGAAGGGAGGCAAAAGGTAAAGCGTGGTGGCTCGTACCTATAGTCTGCATTTTGGGAGGCCAAGGCAGCAGAATTGCTAGAGGCCAAGAATTAGAGACCAGCTAAGGTAATGTAGTGAGACTCCATCTCTACAGAAAATAATAAAATAAAAATAAAAATTACCTGGCTGTGGTAGTGTGGAGCTGTAATTCCAGCTACTCAGAAGACAGATGTAGGAGGATCACTTGAGCCCAGAAATTCAAGGCTGCAGTCAGCTATGATCATGTCACTGTACTCCAGCCTGGGTGATAGTAAGATCCTGTCTCAAAGGCAGAGAAAGAGAGAGAGGAGGGGGAGAGAGAGAGAGAGAGAGGAGAAGAGAGAGAGAGGAGAAGAGAGAGAAGAGAGAAGCAAGATACCACACTTTTGCAGCTCTTTTTTTCTCCTTCTGGCACATTCTTCATTTTCAAGACCCCATGCTCTCCATATATGCTTTCCTGGCCCTCTCGTTTCCCTCCTCCCCTTAGACAGATGGAGAACTTCCTTTCTGGTGTTCTCTCAGCACACAGCACAGATTGCTAGTGCTTTTATGCGCTGAGCCTTTCCCTTCAACCTGGACTGAAAGAGGATGACAATCTCGCTGAAGCTGTCTCTTTTTCTTCACAACATATAGGAAACTCTTGCCCCTTTTTGGAGGTAAGCCTTTTGTTCTTAAAAATTCTATAAGAAAGAAAGAGGGTAAAGGACAAGAAGTTATTAAACCAAATTGAGGAAGGGATATGTATGTATCTCCATGCTTGAAAATTAAAAGGCTGTCTTAGAAAATTTGCTAGGCAGTTACTAATTTGGCCCATCTGGAATGGTCTCCGAAACATATAAAAGAAGAATAGAATACCCCTTTAATTAATTTTCAGTTTAAATCATGCTGCACAATAGCAACCATCCTTAGAGACTAAATCTTATGAGTCACGGCTCTGTAATAATGTGACCCTTGTTTCACAGACATATAACACTGAAATATTATATTTTTCCAATACTTTGAAATAATCTATTTAAATTCGTAGTGAGGGAATATATTGATATACTGACTACTGGAGATATATTTCCCTATCAACCACTCCCAGTTTTTTTACATAGCTGTTCACATTCAAATAGATCAGAGTGATACATTATATGTGCAGAACAAAAGTAAAGATAAGAACAAACTTCTTCAAACTTTTTGGAGAGAATTTAAGCTTGAAAGCATAATATTTGGGCTTGTACAAGCTTGTTAACTCAGAATTCAAATGACTAAGCCCCGAAAGGAGAAGTTTATATTAGAAAGAATACATTTGGAAGAAAATAAAAATAGATAAATCTGACTTTATTACTATAGCCTAGAAACAGGACCCAAATGATTAGAAAGTTTTGTGGGGCCCTGGGAACACACACACACACACACACACACATACACACACACACACACACACGTGTCCAGGAGCATGATCAATAATGATTGATTGCCTCAAAGAGTGGGAGCTGTGGCACAATCCCAGACATATCAGTGAGTGCTACCTATGTGGAGGACAGTCCATCTCTGGCTGATATTGACAGGTTCAGCAGAAAGGATGTACCATCTGACAAGAATATCACTCAACCCTATCCAAATTATTGCTTGCATATAAAATCCCTCTTTTTGCCAGTAGTCCAGAACGTTAAAACATTAAACAGGTGCAATTTTGTCTGCTCCTTCTGGAAACACTTGACCATGTCTGGAGACAATTTTGGTTGTCAGGCCTTGCAGGGAGGGGAGCTGTTGGTATCTAGTGTGTAGGCTCCAGCATTGCTGCTAAATATCCTACAATGCACTGCTCCTGCAACAAATAATTAGCCAGTTATCTGTCCTAAAATATCAGTAGTGCTGAGGTTAAAAACTCTGACCTAAAGATTGGCCCATAGTAAAGCAACTTTTGTTACCCCTACTCTATATTAAGACCATGATACACTAACATAAGACTTATATAAAGGATAAATAAGACATTTTATTCATTTTTGGCTAGAAATTAAAGTGGAAAGAGGCTCTGCAAATGGGAGATAAAATTCTCAGAATAATTTCCTGCGAAGTATTTATAATAAAAAAGTTGTTGTTTGTTTTTATTTTTCTTTTCATATATGTATTTTTTTAAATTGTACTTTAGGTTTTGGGGTACATGTGCAGATCATGCAGGGTTGTTGCATAGGTACACACACGGCAATGTGGTTTGTTGTCTCCATACCCCCAGTACCTATATCTGGCATTTCTCCCCATGTTATCCCTACCAGACCTCCCCACCTCCCCCGCTGTCCCTCCCTTGCACCCCCCAACAGACCCCAGTGTGTGATGCTGCCCCCCCTGTGTCCATGTGTTCTCATTGTTCAACAACCACTTATGAGTGAGAACATGTGGTGTTTGATTTTATGTTCTTGCGTCACTTTACTGAGAATGATGGTTTCCAGATTCATCCATGTCCCAACAAAGGACAAAATCTCATCATTTTTTATGGCTGCATAGTATTCCATGGTGTATACAGCTAGTGCTTGACTTACGACCATGATTGGTTCCGACAGACCAGTCGTAACACGATTTGGTCATAAATTGAGTAGGCTATATGCACGCAGAGATGGTAGTGCTGCCAGAAGCTGGTCCGCACTGTCGTGCGCCCAGCTGGGCAACGTTTGTGCTGCCAGACGCGGAGCAGTCAGACGCGGAGCAGTCATGGCTAGCAATTGTGGTCATAAAATTGAATGGTCGTAAGTTGCATAGGTCGTAAGTTGATCAATACCTGTATGTGCCACATTTTCCTTGTCCAGTCTATCATTGATGGGCATTTGGGTTGCTTCCAGGTCTTTGCATTATAAACAGTGCTGTTATGAACATGTGTGTGCATGTGTCTTTATAACAGAATGATTTAAAATCCTTTGGGTATATACCTAGTAATGGGATTGCTCCATCAAATGGAATTTCTATTGCTAGGTCCTTGGGGAAGTGCTACAATGTCTTCCAAAATGGTTGAACTAATTTACACTCCCACCAACAGTTTAAAAGCATTCCCATTTCTCCACATCCTCCCCAGCATCTGTGGTCTCCAGATTTTTTAATGATCCAATTCTAACTGGCCTGAGGTGGCATCTCAGTGTGGTTTTGATTTACACTTCTCTAATGACCAGTGATGATGAGCATTTTTTCATATGTTTATTGGCCTCATATGTCTTCTTTTGAAAAGTATCTGTTCATATCCTTTGCCCATTTTTGGATGGGTTTGTTTGTTTGTTTCTTGTAAATCTGTTTTAGCTCCTTGTAGATTCTGGATATTAGCCCTTTGTCAGATGGGTAGATTGCAAAAATTTTTTCCCATTCTGTTGGTTGCCAATTCACTCTAGTGATTGTTTCTTTTGTTGTGCAGAAGCTCTGGAGTTTAATTAGGTCCCATTTGTCTATTTTGGCTTTTGTTGCCAATGCTTTTGGTGTTTCAGTCATGAAGTCCTTTCCTATGCCTATGTTCGGAATGGTTTTGCTAAGGTTTTCTTCTGAGGATTTTATGGTGTTAGATCTTATGTTTAAGTGTTTAATCCATCTGGAGTTAATTTTAGTGTAAGGTGTCAGGAAGGGGTCCAGATTCTGCTTTCTGCACATGGCTAGCTAGTTTTCCCAACACCATTTATTAAACAGGGAATCTTTTCCCCATTGCTTGTATTTGTCTGATTTGTCAAGGATCAGATGGTTGTATATGTGTGGTGTTGCCTCCAGGGTCTCTATTCTGTTCTGTTGGTCTATAACTCTGTTTTGGTACCAGTACCATGCTTTTTTGATTACTATAGCTTTGTAGTATAGTTTGAAGTCTGGTAGTGTGATGCCTCCAGCTTTGTTCTTTTTGCTTAGAATTGACTTGGCTATGTGGGCTCTCTTTTGATTCCATATGAAGTTTAAGGTGGTTTTTTTCCAGTTCTGTGAAGAAAGTTATTGGTAATCTATAAATTACTTTGGACACCATGGCCATTTTCCACATACTGATTTTTCCCAACCATGAGCATGGAATGTTTCTCCATCTGTTTGTGTCCTCTCTTATTGCCTTGAGCAGTGGTTTGTAGTTCTCCTTGAAGAAGTACTTTACATCCTTTGTTAGTTGTATTCCCAGGTATTTTATTCTCTTTGTAGCAATTGTGAATGGGAGTTCACTCATGATTTTGCTCTCTATTGGTCTATTATTGGTGTATACAAATGCTTGTGACTTCTGCACATTGATTTTGTATCCTGAGGCTTGCTGAAGTTGCTTATCAGTTTCAGGAGATTTGGGGCTGAGATGATAGGGTCTTCTAAATATACCATCATGTCATCTGTAAATACAGACAATTTGGCTTTGTCCTTTCCTAATTGAATACACTTTATTTCTTCTCTTGCCTGATTGCTCTGGCTAGAACTTCCAATACTATATTGAATAGGAGTGGTGAGAGAGGGTGTCCTTGTCTAGTGCTGGATTTCAAAGTGAATGCTTCCAGTTTTTGCCCATTCAGTATAATATTGGCTGTAGGTTTGTTGTAAATAGCTTTTACTGTTTTGAGATATGTTCCTTGAATACCTAGTTTATTGAAAGTTTTTAGCATAAAAGGCTGTTGAATTTTGTCAAAGGCCTTCTCTGCATCTATTGAGATAATCATGTGCTTTTTGTCTTTAGTTCTGTTTATGCGGTGGATTACATTTATAGACTTGCAAAACTCTCAATCCAGGGCATTTCAGATTGCTTGTTTTGTGAGGGTGGTACCCGCCAAGCCAGATCGCCTGGCTCCCTGTCTCTGACTCCTCCCTTTCAGTTGAATGGGCGGCTCTGTCTCCCAGGCGTTCCAGGTGCCAGCTGAAACAGCTGCCCAGATTTGCATGAGTTTCTGTGCGCCAACCCGGCACCGACTAAAACTGCTGTGCTAAAAACTCGTGGCACTTTTTACCTGGGAATCTCCTGGTCTGTAGGCCATGAAAATTTCTTTGGAAATGCAGTGGGCACTCACCAGCTGTGCTGTTCTTGCTGGGAACTGCACTCCAGAACTGTTCCTATTTGGCCATCTTCGATTCCCCCCCCCCATATATGTATTTTTTAAGAGAGAGGATCTCACTCTGTCATCCAGCCTGAAGTGCAGTGGTGCAATCTTGGCTCACTGAAGCCTTGAATACATGGGTTCAAGCTGTTTTATTAAAATAAATACCTATGAGGAGATATTTATACCTCTATGTAGTACGATTAAACTGTATTTTGCTGAATAACAAATTACTCCAAAGCTTAATGGCTGAAGACAACTAAGATTTATTTTTCACACTCTGTGAAATTTGGAAGTGGTTTGCCTAGATTTCTGTAACTCAGAGTCCCTAATGAGGCTGCACATAAGTTGTTAGCCAAGTTACAGACATACCAAGACTTAAGTGAGTCCAAAGGATCCACTGACATCAAGCATGTGATTATTAGGCTTCAGTTTTTGTACTGGATGTGGAACTGACAGCTTCCGATCTCAGCCATGAAGTATGGGCTTCTCCATAGGGCTGCTCACAATATAACAGCTGGCTTCTTCAGCAATGGAGCCATGGAAAGTAAGGGAAGGCGGGAAAGAGAAACAATGAGAGAGAAAAAACAGGCAAGTGCAAGATGGAAACCATGGTCTTTTACAACCTAATATCAGAAGTTGATCTTGCTTACATGATTGTTGTATATGCAGAGAAGCCTAAATCTAACTAAAGTTCACTTCTTAGGTTTAGGCTTGTCTGCATATACAAATGCAGATATAAATTAGAACAGAATAGAAGCAATAATTTCTGTCTGTACTAAGGGGAGAAATACATAAGAGAATGAAGACCAGGAGACAGAGATCCATGAGGGGACTACATACCCAATTACATTGAATAAGATACTGAGATTCAATAGATGCAGTAAATTCATACTTCTGTGAAAGGCAGATTTGATATTGGAAACTAGGAGTCCCAGGACTGAATAATTAGCTCTTTCTTCTTACAAATAACTTATGTAAATCATTTATATACTGATTTATGTGATCATAAATTGTATTACTTTTAATTATTAACAACATTATGATGATTTATTGTTTACTTCCCTGCGTTAGTTAGGTTTAGACTTCTCTGCAAATGCAACAAGAAACTACTACAACAATGATCACCTAAACAAGGTCAACTGTTTTTCTGTCTCTGGCAAAAAGAGAAGAAAATTCTGGAGGCAGATTAGATGAGCCAAAGCAGGTAAGAAGGCTCCATGCTGTGATTCAGGTCTCCAGGCTCCTATTGCTCTGCTCCATCACTCTCTTTAGTGCTTCTATTTTCAAGTTCACTTCATGATCCAAGACTCTTGTGGGAATTCTAAAATAGCATTACATGACAAGGAAAGATGGAAGACAGAAGAAAAAGGTCCCCTTTTCCCAACCAATTTTAGCTCCAAATGATCCAACTTACTGAAAATTGTATATAATATTTCCCTTTACATCTCACTGGCAATAACTAAGACACGTGGCCATACCTAACTGTAAAGAAGATGGGAAAATACAGTTATTTATTTTGTGTCGCAACATGTTCAAATATTTTTTTTTAAATTCTGATACTAAGATGGAGGTGAATAGGTAGCAAAGTAAGAAAATGGTTGTCTTTGCTTTCCTGTGTTAACAAAGAGATGCTTTCTCACTAAAAGCTGTGAACAGCAAAGTAGAAAAATGAGATAAAATGATACTTATATTCCCATTTTCCCCAACATAAGCATTTTTCTTTCTTTTTGTAAAATTTTTACTTTCATATTTTGTGAGTTCATAGGAGGTATATGTATTTATGGGGTAAATGAGATATTTTGATACAGTCATGCAATGTGTAATAATCATATCAGGGTAAATGCGGCATTTATCACCTCAAGCATTTATCTTTTGTGTTACAAACAATCCAATTATATTCTCTTAATTATTTTGAATTGCACAATTAAATTATTATCATTTCCTGTTGTGCTGTCAAATACTAGATCTTATTAATTCTGTGTAACTACTTTTTGTACACGTTAACCTTCCCCATTTTTCCTCTAAACCTCCAACTACCATTTGCAGCCTCTAGTAACCACTGTTCTCTCTCTATCTCCATGAGTTCAATTGTTTTAATTTTTAGTTTCCCCAAAACCAGTAAGAACATGTGAAGTTTGTCATTTTGTGCCTGGTTTGTTTAAGTCAACATAATGGCCAGAAGTTCCAACCATGTTGTTGTAAATGATAGTAACTTATACATTTTATGGATGAAAAGTACACCGTTATGTATATGCGCCACATTTTCTTTATCCATTCATCTGTTGTTGGACACTTATATTGCTTCCAAATCTTGGCTATTGTGAACAGTGCTACAATGAACATGGGAGTGCAGATATCTCTTCAATATACTGATTTCTTTTTTGTGGGGGTATATACCCAGCAGTGGGATTGCTGGATTGTATGGTTGCTCTTTTTAGTTTTTTGACGAACCTCAAAACTGTTCTGAATATTACTTGTACTAATTTACATTCTCATCAAGAGTGTAGAAGGGTTTCCTTTTCTCTATATCCTTGCCAGCATTTATTATTGCCTGACTTTTGAATAAAAGCCCTTATAACTGTAGAGAGATGATATCACATTGTAATTTTGATTTGTATTTCTTGGATAATCAATGATGCTGAGCAATTTCTCATATACTTGTTTGCCATTTTTATGTCTTATTTTGAGAAATATTTATTCAGATCTTGGAGAAAGGACAATATCTTCAATAAACTGTTCTGGGAAAATGGTATCCACATGCAGAAGAATGAAACTAGACACTTATGTCTTACCATATACAAAATAAAATCAAAATGGATTAATGACTTAAATCTAAGACCTCAGACTGAAACTACAGAAAGGGAACATTGGGGAAATTCCCCAGGACATTGCTCTGGGCAAAGATTTCTTGAATAATACAGGAAACCAAAGCAAAAATGGACAAGCACAGACAAAATGGACAGGGAGAGTGACATCAAATTAAAAGCATTTTTTTTAAACAAATTAAAAGACTTCTTTCAACAATCAATCAAAGCGAAGAGACAACCCATAGAATGGTCAACAATCAATCAAAGTGAAGAGACAACCCACAGAATGGGAGAAAACATTTGCAAGCTATCCATCTGACAAGGGATTCATAACCAAAATATGTAAAGAGCTCAAACAACTCTAGAGGAAAAAATTTAACTTATGGGTTAAAGATGGGTAAAAGATCTGAATAGACATTTCTGAAAAGACATACAAATAGCAAACAGGTATAGGAAAAGGTGCTCAACATCACTGATCATCAGATAAACGAAAATCAAAACTATAATGAGATATCATCTCGCCCCAGTTAAAATGACTTTTATCCAAAACATGAGCAAAAACAAATGTTGACAAGGATGTTTAGAAAAGGGAATCCTAAGATACTGTTAGTAGGAATGTAAATTAGTATGACCACTATGGAAAACAGTTTAGAAGCTCCTTAATAAACCATAAATAAAGTTACCATATGATTCAGTAATCTCACTGCTAGGCATACACCCCCCAAAAAATCAGTGTATTTAAGAGGTATCTGCACTCCCATGTTTATTGAAGCACTAATCTGAAGATAAGCATTTTGTAACATTACTATGTATTTTCTTCCCTTGCTTTCCTCAATACAAAGCTTGTGAGTTATTTATTTTTATACTTAATACTAGAGGATGCTCTGGACTTGCAAACAATGAGAACAAAATTTTAAAAAAAGCTTGGAGTAAAGACAGGAAAGCTAGACTCATTTTGAGGATTTTTATGAAAACAAAGATGGCTAATTAGGTCCTAGAATAAAGGACCTTGAAAGTAAATAGGATTGTTTCTTGCAGTTAGTAGGGTGTTTTAGGATCTTTGTAACAATATACACATTATGATATATCTCAGAAATTTCATTTGGATGATTAGAATATTTTACAAAAAAAGAATACTAAAATACAGTTTTATGACTGATTAATGTTGACTTTCCAGTCACGAGATAATGACATTCTAGAGAATGGTGGGTAAAGTGAAATGGAAGGAAAGGATGAAACAAGTTGGAAATGATGGGATGTATGTCAGCTGAATAAATTATTTACTATAAGATTTGTTTTCCTTATTTGAGGATAAGAATAAAATAAAATAAGTAGTAAAGTAGGGATAAGAGAAATAAGCTATAGATAATATTTGAGGAGATTTCAGGTTCATATAGATGAGAGTCAAGAACCCCGCTAGAGATGATTATGCACTGAAGCCATGTTTGGTTACTTGAGTGGTTTTGTTTTTGTTTTTGCTCTCAGCTTCAACTTTATTGTTGCTTCAATACTCTTTGTTTATGAAAGGACTAGTTCCATGAGAAGACCACTTGAAAAGTGACTGCAGCAATTTTGAGAGTAAGACAACTCGTGTCAGTTGCTGGTAGGATCCAGGGTGAGAAACCGAGTTAGCAGGTATATTATTTTATTTATGCAGAATACTAGCTTCGTTGTTTGTAATGTTCTTCATATTCCTAACATTCCCCAAGAGTTATGTGAATGAATTTTTGTTCTCTTGCCAAATGCCAAATGGTCAGTGTCTTATGTGGAATTAAAAATAATTGATTAAATTATACTCAAAAGTATAGCCCATCTTCCAACTCAGAATTATTTCTAGGTTTTCTTTTTTTTCTCTCTAACAATGGATAGATAAACACATACTAAAGTTTCGTTTTTGTTTTTGAAACAGAATCTCATTCCATTGCCCAGGCTGGAGTGCAGTGGCACAATCTCAGCTCACTTCAACCTGCACTTCTGGGGTTCAAGCCATTCTCATGCCTCAACCTCCCGAGCTGGGATTATATGCATGCACCACTAACCCCAGCTAAAATTTGTATTTTTAGTAAAGGCTGTATTTCTCCATGTTGCCCATGCTGATCTCGAACCCCTGACCTCAGGTGATCTGCCCACCTCAGCTTTCCAAAATGATGGGGTTACAGGCATGAGCAAACATGCTCAACCACAAATACTGAAGTTTTTCCTGTCCTCGTTAAAACTCCAAAACTCAAATTCACCCTGAGATCAGAATTTGAGTCCAAGTTTCCCAAAAAGCATGAAACAGCTGCCATAGGTCTGGTCTTCTCCAATGCTACTGGGGGTGATGGACCACAGTATGATTATTTCACTCTTAGAGATGTAACTCTTTTAAAGTTGTATATTCTAGAAGTCTGAAAAAATTGAGTTTGATTCCCAATTCTCAAAAAGAAGATTATATTGCTGTCTATCACATGGAGCTTTGGGAATAATTAAAAACATACATAAAACTTCTAACTTGGATTACCAAACTAAGATATTATATAGGTTCAACCAGTAATTCCTAGTAACTCTTAAGGGCCAAGTTAGGTAGCTTATACTTATGATAACGTGAATCATAGAATATCCTGAAAAAGTAGTCTATGAAAACTTCACTCTACAAATCAGAAACTAACGCATAATGCAGCAAAGTAAAATTTCATTAGTAACATAGTTAATGGCGGGGGGAAGGGGAAAACTGAGATGCAAATTCAGATTCATAGAAAAAGTCAGTGCTCATTGCAATGTGAAAATTACAGTAAACCTGTTATCTAAAATTTCCTGTTATTATCGTTAACCTTTAATTTAGCTATAACAATAAGTTCTTAACTTTAAGTAATTGCTTAACATGTCCAGAAAAGAGTGATTAATACTTTATTATTATCATGTCTATTTGTGTCAAATTGATATGTCAGATTTAATAAGTAGTTATTAAGCACCTATTACATATATTAGGTTCTGTACCAGTTTAGAAATATAGTAATATGACAAAATTTCCAAATTTCAAAAATTTTCCAAATTTAAAAGTATGCTGAATTCAAATATTGGCAGCATTACAGCACAAAATGGGTACTCTAGTTTAAGATTTCTGGAATTATAAATTGGCAAATTAACTTTGGACGGTAATTAGTTGTTATCTACTATGATGAAAAACATTGGATATCTGGTTTCTTTACAGCTTTATAACCCAGATTCTTTCAAACCTGGAAGGAGGTATACATAAAGATATTCATTGCAACATTGTTTACAATGAGAAAAAATATGGTAAAATTCTAAAGTTTGATAGAAAGGCAAAGGGTAATTATGGTGTATTAACGCTCTGGAATAGTTTGGAGCAGTTATAAAGATGAGGAAGATTTATACAGAAAGAATGCTGAGATATTATTTAGATAAGAAAATCTCAGATAAAGTGTTGTGCCAACGTTTGTTTGAAAAACAAACACAGCGTTGTATTTTTAACTTCCCCTGTTTGCAAAAGAGGAAACTACCTGCATAGAGAGTTTAAATAAATGTCCACAGGTCACACAGATACTTGAATTCAAACTTAGATCTATCTGATAGATAGAGACAATACTTCACTAAAAAGAATCAGAGTTATTAGAAATGCAAAGAATATCAGAGATTGTTTAGTTCAGTGACTTGTTCCCTGTATGCCCAAGGGCCTGAGAAGGCATTCCTTTGGTTTTTCCCCTTTCTCCCACTACCCCTTTCTACTTTAACCAGATAAGCTGCAAATTGCTTTTTATTTAAGAGTTTGATGAAAAAATTGTTTCCAGTGTTCTATTGCTAGATGAAATCCTGTATTTCAAATTAAAAATAAGGGTCTTGAAGCCCAGAGTGAAAGTAGGTTGCCCCGAGTCACAAAATGAAGAACTAGGAATCAGGATTTTGTCCTCCAAAGCCAGGGTGACTTCTAGTGTACCCTGCTGTCTCTATACATTCTTAGATCTAAACCTAGGTGCCTCTGTGAACAATAAGAAAAAAGTCACTACTAGAAAAACGATGACATGCAGGGAATTATCTTAGGGAGGCATTAGGTAACATATAAAGGGATGTTGGGCCTAAAAAGGGGAAGCTGAAATGCCAAATGGATAAGAAAGGGTGAAGAGACTTTCTTCAAAACATTCTTGCTTTCAACATCCATTTTCAGACGTTCTGTTTTTCTCCTGGAGCAGGAATAAATTTTCAAAGGGGACTAATTGCACTCTCTTAGGGGGAAAAAAGTAAGTGCTTCGCAGTTTAATTGAATGAGGATAGATTAGTTTCCGCCGACAGTTTGTCTTCTTTTAGTAATGGAGACTCACTGAAAATGAGCAGCCGATGAGCAGAGGAAACTGGCTCTCAGATTCCAAGCTGATGGGTGCTTGGAATGTAAACACTGGTCTCATGTCCTCTGTTGCAATTTCAGGGCATAGCTGTTTTCTTTCATTCACCTCCATTATTAATTCTTGTAGCCTTTGCTGACCATCAATAAGTTCCAAATTCAGAAATACTTTATTACAGTGTTGTATGAAAATACTGGACTAGAAAACAGGACACTTGCTTTCAATATGTGGGAAATCCCTATTAACCCTGCAGCATCTCCATTTTGTTATTTACAATGAGTTCGCAGAAAAGTTATTCACAGAAGATTTATTGATTAGTATTTATGAGATATCACTGCTTTCTCTCTTGATACTTCTTTCCAGGTGAAAGGAGATCAGGAAATGTACCTACTGGCTTCTCTCTGCCTCTTGACATACTGACCTTTAGGACAGCAGAGTGATGTTATCTGATGCCAGAAGAATAAACTGATCAGTCTCAGTATAGCTCTTTCTTTTTTCATTGTAAGTCATGAATTCTCATATGATCCTCCAGCAGTATTTTTTTCTGCATCAGGCCTCACCCAACTGATATTGCCTGAGACAGGGAGAGAGGATCCGCCTAATTCTTGTGTTAGTTAGTTGACCTATTTGTTTCTCACACTATCCTATAGCCAGTAATGTAGATAATACTTTGGCCTTCATCTGCTACTCTTTTTTTTTCCTCCCTTTTCTCCTTCTGTGTTACTGGAAAACTTACAGAGAAGATTTAAAGATGTGGCCCCTCCAAGACCTTGTCAGTGCTCTTATAGATTTGGGGATGCTATGGAGCTATTGACAGATAAGAACTTTTCAAATAGAGCTTTCCATCTTGCGGAATTGACAAACAACAAAAACAATAAAGAAATCTATAGGATGACTGTTGTAAGATAATGTTAGGGATAGAATCTTTGGACTTCAGATTGAATAGTAACGGGCATTTGAGCTGGTGTCTGAATAGGGAGAAATAGTCAGATATGTGAATTTTTGGGGAAAGAACATTTCAGGCAATGAAAAGAGCAAGTGAAAAATAATTTGGCATGTCAAGGACCAGAAAAATAAAGGCTAATATGACTGACAAAAGTGATGTGTGGGAGAAGACGTGGGGGAAACTGAAACCAAGTGGCAGGCAAAACCTTCAAATGAAAGACAAATTGTTTAAGAAAATATTACAGGCATGATCCTTTCTTTTAGGTGATCAAAGAAAGGGAGGGAGGTAGAGAGGTAGAAAGATAGACCAGTAGACAGGCATTCAGGTCTTTCCTTAAAATGCTTTTGGGAAGTTTAGAAGAACAATGAGTTTGATTACTGAAATAATAATATCTATTCTTTTTGGTTTTGTTTTACTATGTTTTATACTCAACATCAATTCTTCTTTCCACATTTTAATATTTTCATATGATCAGGCATAAATATAAGCAGCATGTCTCTATAATTTTGTCACCTCACTGTGTAATACACACACACACACACACACACACACACACACACACACACATTCAAAGAGAGTGAGAGAAAGTGAGAGAGAGAGAGAGACTAAAGGAGAGAGAGAACAGAACCTGAGAATGTCAGGGAGTTGGAAAGAGATGATCAACTGATAGCTGGAAGTCACAACCATGCCTGGTTGTTGTAGATGCATCTCTGCCTTCAATCAGGGATTTGAACAAGTCGTCCTACCTTAATATTTTTATGAAGTAAAAATCAGAAGAATCCCTGTAATATGATGTGGCTGTTTCTCCACCCAATCTCATTTTGAATTCTCATGTGTTATGGAAGGAACCCAGTAAGAGATAACTGAATCATGGGGGCAGATCTTTCCCATGCTGTTCTGGTGATAGTGAGTAAGTCTCATGAATCTGATGGTTATTATAAGGGGTAGTTTTCCTGCACAAGCTCTCTTTGCCTACCACCATCCACATAACATGTGACTTGCTCCTCCTTGCCTTCTGCTGTGATTGTGTGGCCTCCTCACCCATATGGAACTGTAAGTCCATTAAACCTCTTTGTTTTATAAATTGCCCAGTCTTGGGTATGTCTTTATCAGCAGCATGAAAATGGACTAATACAGTAAATTGGTACCAGTAGAGAGGGGTGCTACTGAAAATATACCCAAAAGTGTGGAAGCGACTTTGAAAGTAGGTAACAGGCTGGGGTTCTTCTTCCACTTTATTTCACAGTTTGGAAGTTATAATAACAGTGCAGCAAAGATAGTGGAAGACAAAGAGAAATGATCAAGAACAAGATTAATGTATGCAGTTCATTTATCCAACAAATAGCACAATGCTCCTGTGAATTTATTCATTCTCGGAACAGTAGGTTGAGAAAGGTGGAGTAAATATACTTAATTCTGCAGTGTTGACATTGAGTGGGAGCCAGAGCCTTGAGCTACCAGAAATAGCAGGGCATATATGCATGGCATGAGAAATGGTTTTTCTGTGGCCCACAGTTGTGTTTTGTTTTTTAATAAATTAGATTTTCAGATTCAAATCTGAGGAAATTTCACACAATCATCAGTCAGCCTTTTTTTAAAAAATGAGAAGATCTGGCATACACAGCCTGAATTTTTGCATGATAACAATTATTTGGCACTGAGTAGAAGCTGTGTCCGCTTTGAAGAAGATATGCGCACTTGTGATTTTGTTCATCACTACCCTGCTTATTCCATGAGTTTATATTATCTTTCTTTCTCTTATAGGAAATGGAATTTATGACTCATAACTTAAGAGAATGCTGGATGATTTCATTAAATTGGCAAGGTAATTATATTAGGTAGACATGGCTATATTTATTTGTCCCTCACTCTATTTGCCCTGTAGCCATTCACAAAGCCCAGATATGCTCCAATTTCCTCATGTGTAATATGGAGATTATAATATTTACCTAAGTAGTTTAAAGTATTGAAAGCTCACTGGAAAGCAATTTAGAGTTTAGTTACTAAGTAGCTGTTGTTGACTATTTGACTGAAATTATAGGAATAGTGCTAGGGTTTCTATGGTAACAACTGGTGATCTGGAGTCAAACCTGCCTTTATCAGCATAATGGCCATCTGTTTTGGAAGATTCCAGGCATCTATAAAACCTTCTTTTGATACAATTTTGATTTTTTCATTGGAAAAGAAATCTTTCCTTCATAAGAATTCACTTGATTTATTTGTGGTAGTGCTGAATTCATCTCTAGCATGAGGAGTATCAGACTTGACCAATGTAAGGCATTGCAACTCTCTCTCATTTCCTTCCCTCATACACACAGTGTGCTTAGTTCAGGCATGGTCATATAGGTACACAAGCCAGAACTAATAATGCAGATGATGTACTCATGGGATTTTTGTTGAGATGACTAAAAAAAATCATTTGTCTCTGATTCCTGTTTATCCTTGAAGTAGTCAGGATGCAACTTTGGACTGCCAGGGGCCACCTCATAAAGAAAGTCTGAAAGAAATTGCATCTAACACAAGTCAGGCAAAGCCAGCTGAAAGATGTACAAGTAAGAAGAAAAGAGGCAGAAACACACGATATTGTTTGAACATGGATTAAGCTGTTTCTGAATTTAGTGCTTGCCCTGCACATTCCATTATCACCCTTCTCCACCACTTCCCACTTTGCTTGATGAATATACTTAAAATTTGTTTCTGCTAATTGTATTGATTGCAGATTAATCCTTATCCATACTGATGTCCGTCTTTCTATCTATCTACCTATGTCTCTCTCTCTCTTTATCTATCTACCTATCTATCCATCCATCCATATATCTGTCCATATATCTTCAGGCTTCAAGTTTAGTCATTTCAACATTGTTGTCTACTAAATGGGTCACTTGAAGAACCCACATTTTATTTATTTCTGAGTATGTTTTGTTTCCCCAAAATAAGATGTCAAAGTTTTCCTATAATTTTAGTATTCATCTGAACTATCAGAGTAAGGAAGAATTCACAAGTATTAAATAGTCTAGGTCATTCTAGTAAATTTCAAGGCCTTTCATTCAGAGAATAACACAAAATGACACAAATCTTTAAGACATCTCAGTCTTCACCATCTCAACCTCAGTAAACTTAATCACAAATCAGCCCATTTTCTGAACACTTGAGAAAAATTCAAAATGAGCTCTGTATTAGATGATATGGAATTATTATTAATATGTTGGACTTAGTAACAGAATGTTGAGTGGAAAATGATTTTGATTCTTAGACAATGCACACTGAAGCATTTAGAGGTGAGGTGTCATGATGTCTGCCAATTATTTTCAAGTTTGTTTGTTTAAAGTACATATATATGTACTGATATTAGCACAAAAATTTTGTTTTGGAAAATGATTCCTCTACCATAATAAATGCTTATGTTCAATTCTTCAGTTCCATAAGGGCGTGGAAAAGACCTGATGATATATCATCATCTCCTTGTCCACAGTGATTAGTTCAGGATTGGCATGAGATTTGAGATCAATGAGATATATTTTGACTTTTGCTTGCTATATTTTGAGTCTGTGAGTCAAGAGAGGACAATCATTTTGCTAGTTTACAATGAGGACCTCCCTGAAAATGAAGTTAGCAAAGAAGAAAATTGAATGGAGGAATAGAAAGAAACTGATAACTGATGAAATTGTTTCAACCCAGGAACCAGCCAAGTATAAAATTTGCCCTAAATCTAATTTATACAAGCTAATACTGTGATGTTTCTGTTTCATCTAATTTGAGTTGATGTCACTTGCAGCTGGAGGACTTCCTGCCAATACATTACAACATCAACACTTTTGCTATGATATTTAGCCTTTGAGTTGATAGTCCATTATGTTCTATACGAATGACTTGCAGGAATTAGTCTTCTTTAATTCAGCCAAAATACAAATTTTTTAAGAACATAGATGATCCATGCCTTGTACTCCTAAAATGTTACCCACTGGTTCTTTATATATTATACAGTAGATACTATATAGATGACAGTTGCTAGTAAATATTTGTATATTAGGGAATAAAATTACAGATGGTTGCACTTTGTTGAATTGCATTTGATGAATGAACTAGTGACACAAGAGGAGAAAGCTGCCCCCAACCCTTAACATACACAAATACCTGCTATCTGTACCAGTAGTATTCAGAAGTCCAGTTTGTTTATATTATCTTTTTGATGATCACTAACATTCATAACAGCTGCCTAAGTGTAATAATAATACTAATAATAGTTAACAAATGTTAAGTGAACACTTTCTGCACACCAGGTACTTTACTGGGTACTTTATATGCATTATCTTATAACTACCTATGAGATAGTCAAATAACTACCTTTTAATCAAATGACTACCCTATGATGTATATAATGTGTTATTGTCCTCATTTTGCAGATGAGAAAACATGAGACTGATTGTAATTAAAGAATTTTCTCAGTAATTTAGAGTGGTGATATTGGGACTCAAACCCAGGTCAAAGCCCACACTCCAAAAACTGTGTTTTGAAGCAAGTCCATGAATAATTTTACAATACACATAAATTCAACCACCAAAGATTTCATACTTTGTCAAATAAGATATGCATTTAAGTCAGGCCATTCCAAATGTTGTCCCACATTTGGCAAAAATCTATTTAATATTTTTTTTTTTTGCCTAATCTAGTAACAGAAAAATACTAAAATTTAATTTTATTTATATAGATTTTGTTATTTAAATACCTGAAAACTAAATCTCCTGGTTTTGTATTCTGTTTCTGTAAGAATTAGAAAGACAGCGTTTCCTAAAACAGGGTCTTGGTGAAATTATTCAGAGTAACTGATCTTTGTTTTTTCCGAGGTCCATATAAGCTCTAATTTTCTTATAGTTTATGAAATTATCTAACAGGAGAGTTCTTTGTTTTTTTTAATAAATTGGGAACATCCATGAGGGTGATAGATTGCTCATCTAGAAAGGACAAAGCAAAATAGCACTGCTTTTAAATAAAAGACAAAGAAGCATCAACAGCCCCAGAAAATTGATGTATTTATTTATCTAAGAGATGACTTACGTTCACCAAATGCATTGAATGCTATTTCTTATGTGATATTTAAATTATGGCTCTATGATTGACTTTTGAAATGTAAAACAAGTATTTAGTTTCATTTATTAACCACTAAGTATACATTCTTTTTATGGGAATTCTAGTTTATTTTAAACTATATGGCAGTATGTGTCAGCTTTTTGATATTAAGGAATGAATATATATGATGATTACACAGAAATTAAAAATATTTTGAAATACCTAAAAGGAAAAAAATTTAAAAGTAAAAATAAATAGAAGTTTAAACCCAGGAAAGTTTATTCTGAAATATTTTAAGAGTTAAATCTTATTTTCCATCAACTTTTTAAAAAAACAGTTCGCTTCTGAAGCAGAGAAATAAAAAGCTGCCCTAAGACCCCTATGAATATTAAAAGGCAAAACTTCATTGTATGAAGTTATTTTTAGCCATGGTTTAAAATATCTCTAGCAATCAAGAAGATAGGAGATATATGCTTCTACTTTTATCTCAGATGATACAAAAACCAAAATCTGGCATTAAATTTTTATTATTAATTATATTTGTAATGTGTATTTGTAAAGTTTCTTCTCTAAGAACTATCCATAATGAAAATAATTTCCAGCTCCCAATAAAAAAGTAGAGTGAAAAATTACAGAAGAAAAGGATTTATAATCTGTTTAGCTTGTTATCATAAATTGACTTTCTGTTTTAATATCAAAGCAGAGAATTTCTTAACAAAGTTTAGGCAGATTATGGATCTGTGTAATTAAACCAATTTCATAGTCTGAAGTTTGAATGACCATGCTAGACTCTAGTACAATGTAAAGCGGCCAACATTTTTGTAAGGATAAAGGCCATAGAAAATCTGATTAAAGGAGGTTTTTAAACATTGATTTTAAAAGTTTATAGGGCATGAAGCAAATGCCAAAAGAAAATGAGTCCTGTGAGTGTGAACCTTGAACAAAAGGATTATGACTTATATGTCATCTGTATTTTTGATTTGGGTGGATGTTTATGAACATGAAAGAACAATATTATTTCTTTACAGGAATATGCATTACAAAGAAAGTCATCTTCTTTCAAAAGGCCTTGTGAATATTTTCATGAGATGACTAGGCCCGAGATTCATTATCTCCTTTGTAAATATAAAAAAACCTAATTCAAAGCAGGACCAAAAAAACAGGAGGGTGTCGGAGATCCATGCTGAGAATATGTATGAGAGCAGGTATAGAAATTGTCCAGAGGTAAACAAGAAAAATCACTGACTCCAACCAGTGGATCATATGAAACCTGCAGGATGTAAATTATGAAATTTTAGGTACACATTTCTTTTATTTAAAATGGATATTTGAAACCTAACATATTTGAAACAAAGAAAGATAAAGAAATAGATGCAAAGCACTTGTTTTATAGATTTAGTAGTTAAATTTCCTAATATCACAACATAGTGCAATTAACACATAAACATGTACAATTTTCAAAACCAAGTCTATTGAACTAGCTAATCAAAACTGCTAGTACTGAGCAATTCATATGCAAATTGCACTGTTTTAAGCAAGCAACATGCATTAAGTTATATAATCATTATCTTCTGAAGTTGGCACTATTATTTCCCCAATTTATAGATGTAGACACTAAGATTAATTGTACCAAACATTCAGTTCATAAGTGGCAGGAATGAGCTTTGAACTCAGGCATGTTCCAGAGCCTGTGTTCTTAACAATGATACTTCACTGCTTTGCTCATAAATGGGAAACACTTTTTAAAAAATAGTATCTCACATGATTGCTTCTACCTATCTAGTGTTTGCTAGGAACCAAAATGTCACAGTGACACTTATAGAATTTATATAAATTTAGCATATTTTTAAGATGACTATGAAAAGATCTACCATTAGAATATTTACTTTAAAATCAAAATTGAAGTGAGAAATAACAGACAGAATGTAGACATATACTAAAAATTTTCTGAATATATATACACACACATATATATTCTTTACATGTATATGTTTTTATGTGTTCATTTCTTTTATTTAAAATTGATATTTGAAATCCTAATATATTTGAAACAAAAAAAGATAAAGAAATAGATGAAAAGCACTTGCTTTACAGAATTAATTAATGGTTAAATTCCATGTATATATGGAATAGACATGGATGAATTTCAAAAGCATTGTATTAAGTGAAAGAAGTCACATGCAAAAGACTGCATGCTATATGACTCCATTTATATGAAGGAATAGAAAACTCAGGGCTATAGTAACAAATGTGATCAATGACTACCAGGGGACTGACATAGGGGTGAGGACTGACTGAGATTGAACAGGAGGAGAACTTCCGGGGTGATGGTAGTGCTCTCTGTGTTTAGTGTGATTCTCTCTCTTTCTGTATGTAATATATATGCACACACATATACATTCATCTACATATTTATGGGCCAGGCGCAGTGGCCCATGCCTATAATCCTGGCACTCTGGGAGGCTAAGTTGGGCAGATCCATTAAGCCCAGGAATTCATTTTCTGCAATTTTTATATTCTGGTTCCTTCAGATCACTTATTGTATTCTATTCCTTTATTTTCTGAAATGTAGAAAATAAAAGAACATTTTGCATGAAAATCACTTTTTATATGATGAAGTAGCTTGTCAAATCATCATAAACTAAGAAATAAAAGTATGTGAGTTTTCTTAAAAAGTTAATTGTAATGCTTTTCCTAGAGCTTCTGGGTGCTGCTTCAAGTTTGGAGCAATTTTGCAACCCTAATCTGACATTACACTTGTTTTGCCTATTCCCTCACTTCACATCAGTTGATCTTAAGGTCACTGTGGCATAATTAAGGCTTATAAAATCTTTATTAAAAGAAAGATTATAAACAGCAAATTTCAGAGAACTTTGAGCCAGGTTTTAATGTTTGTTAATAGCATTGCGTACTTAGGTACAGATCTCATCTGTCATCTAGTCCAGGGAAGCTTTTATTATCTCCTACAGAGTTTTAATTTTACTGAAACTAAAGTAAAGAAATATTATTAAAACTTTTTCAAGAAGACAGAAAGACCAATTTCTTCAGTAAAAATAATATATTTAGCTAACCAAAAGCTTATACTTACCATACTTTGAAAGCTTACTCTGATGTATAACTTAATTTCTGCTGTCAATGGCTTTTTGTTAATGCAATGAGCATTTCCTTTGTTAACACCTAAAAATTCATATATTTGCAGGGGTTTAGTTCATTTATATTCTTTTTATTTTATTTTTTTTATTTTCCTTTAGATTCTGCGGTACGTGTGCTGATCATGCAAGATTGTTGGATAGGTACATACTTGGCCAGGTGGTTTGCTTCTGTGTAACAGTTGGGTGACCTGGAAAAATAAAGGGCGCCCTAAAGCTTAAAAGGTCAAACTTGACTGTCAGAAGTTATTTTTATCAATAAAAACAAAACAAAATGAGAGAAAAATCATGTATCTTAACATCAGATAAATTAATATTTAAAATAAAAAATGTAACATATGGTCAACCTAATAAAAAAGTATTACGAGTAGTTTCAAGTGAAACCATGATTCCATTGACTACCAAATGTTCAAGTAGTTTTATTAAAATGACCTATTAGAGCAGAATTAAAAGACTTAAATTTGTATAGTCATACATTATAGATAGGTATTATATGTATACATATTTTATACATATAATAAATGATATTATAAACATGGTTTAGAATGTTGGGCCATCCAAATTGGAGGCTTTTAAATGTCTACATCAATAAAATGGAATATTTTACTGATATTTTTAAGTTTCTAAAGAGATGCACTCATTCACCATAAAGTATTAATATGACATGTGGAAGTCACTGAAATAGTTAAGTGTACCCGTCATTTTCATCACCATTGGAATAAGATGTTGGTCATTTATTATTGAGGAAAATTTAAAAGATGTAAATATTGTGGATTTTTCCAGTCATTCTTCTCAGATTTTGTTCCTCCTTTTTAAGACGATATCAATTTTATTTAAGGTAGATAGAGATGTTTTCTTTTTAAAAAAATTGATATTTAATATAATTGAATACAAATAATATGCCTTAATTGTAAAAGGTTAGATTTTTATTAATGAGTTCATCTAGAAAATCCTTTCCAGATCAAAACAAAGACTATTTCTAGCATGATGAAAGCCTTCCTTATGCCCTATCAAAATTAATATAAGTCATCCATTGCTCCCAAAAGGTAACGCAATTCTGAATTTTTAAATTAAATATTAACATTTCTTGATGAAAAATTTACATTAATGATATCATATAAATCTTTCATATCTGGCTAGTAATAGTCAATATTTTATCAATTTCCAAAAAGAAAATCTATTTGCCTAATGATTATGATGTTATTGAATTATATATGAATGTGTTATATCTCTCCACTTATTTTGATTTCTTTAAAGTTTAAGAATAAAATTCAACATTTTAGATTAAATTTATTTCCACATATTTACTGTTTTGATATTACTATAACTAAGGCATTTTAATATTTACTAATGTATAGAAACATATATTATTATCCAGGTAACTATTTGATATTTACTTAGCTCTAAAAGTTTTTCATTAGATGCCTTAGAACTTTTTTCAGACTCAATATGATCACAATTTTATTTCTTATTTTCAAATCCTTTACATAGGTATTTTTTTCTTACATTATTGCTTTGGCTAGGACTTCATCATGTTGTATTCAGTAGGAACTGAGTACCGAACTCAGTAAAAATGTTCTCAACAATGTGCCATTGCCTATGATGTTTACAATAGGCATTTTATAAATATTCTTTATTAGATCATTTTTGTTTCCTTTATTCCTAGTTTTCTGAGTTGTGAGATATTATTTCTTCTATATGGATGGATTCAATTAGCAAATATTTAATTTTGCACTCTTAGGTCAGTATTTTTAAGAGAGATTAACATGTAATTATCTTTTCTTATAATGCTCTGGCCTCATGAAATAAGAAAACATATATACTTACTGTGTCCATTCTGTGAAATAATTTTTTTAAAGATGGTTTTATTTTTCTCTAAAACATTTGGAACAATTCAACCATGAAACTATTTGTGCCTGGAGATTCTTTCTTAAAATACTTTTGATTAAAGGTTTACTTTTGTTAATATTTATGGAACTGACAGAATTTTGTTTCTTCCAAGTTTAGTAAATTTTCTTTTTCAAAAAAAGTATGCATTTTAGTTAATAGTCAAATTTTGGGGATTTAAGGTGCTCATCATATGCTTTTATTATTTTTCTATTATGTATAAGATTTATAGTGATACCACTCTTTTCATTCCACATATTGGCATTTGTATTGTCTCTCTTTTTTCTTGATGAGCCTTTCTAAATATGTAATCTCTTCAAATAAATTAAGACTGATTTTCTAAAATGTGTTTTTGCTATTTCATTAATGTTTTTATTCACATGTACACTGTTTATAAATTTCTTTCTAATTTCCTGAAATTGATATTTAAATAATTAATCTTCAGACTTTTAAATTTTTTCTAATTTGACAGATATAAGGCATACATTTTCATTAAATATGGTTTTCATTCTATTTTAAGATTTTTAATACATTAAATTTACATTATAATTTAAAATATTTTGTAATTTACTATGTTATTTCCTTAATGCTCGGCTGACATAATTTGGTTTGTCTATTTCCCAATACTTTAAGGGAATTTTTTAGTTATCTTTATGTTGCATATGTTTGCCTACATTTCTATATGGATAGAGAATATACTGTGTACAATCACCAGTCATAATTATTTGGGGATTTTGAGAATTATTTATTGTCTAGCGTATGGTATATTTTATCAAGTATTTTATAGGAACTAAAATTGTATTTATTCGGCATTGGGCTGGTATAGTACTCTATATTTGTCATATAAATCAAGTTTTTTAATTATGTTGTTTTATCTATTCTTGCTGCTTTTTTATGCCGCCTGATTTTTGTTTGCTTATTTTTTAGTTGCTGAGAGAAGTGAGTTGACATCTCCAATTGTGATTGTATATTGATCTATCATTTTAGTTCTAATAAATTTTACTTTATATATTTTGAAACTACAATGTGTGATGCATAATCATTTTGCATTTTTACATTTCTCTGTTGAATTATCTCCCTTTTTAGTATGAAAAATTCCTTATGATTTTGATGTTAACTTGTCTTAATCTATTTTAATAATATTATAATAGATAAGCAACTTTCCAGTTTTCATACATTGAGAATGATATTCCGCCATCCTCTCTCCTCTGCCTTCCATCCTTTCAGAGTGCTACCATGGTAGTCCTTTTGAAGGTTATATGTCCTTTTCTTTTCCACTCTCTACTTTAAAAATTATCTTTCATTTTAGATCTCAAGAATTTTAATATAACGTAACACAGGTGCTTTTTTATTATTCTTTCTTGTTTTGTTTTTTTCACTTGAGATATTTAGAGACAAATTATGTGAGTTATATCTCACCAGTTTTAGAAAATATTTTGCCAGTAGCTCTTCAAACATTGTCTGGACTCATGCTCTCTTTTCTCACTTTATGGGATTCCAGCATAAACCATGAAATCTTATGCAGCCATAAAAAAGAACAAGATCATGTCCTTGACAGGGACATGTATGGAGCTGGAGGCCATAATCCTTAACAACTAACACAAGAACAGAAAACCAAATACCACATTTTCTCACTTAGAAATGGGAGCTAAATCATGAGAACATATTGACATATAGAGGGGAACAACATGCACTGGGACCTTACTGAGGGTGGAAGGTGGGAGGAGGGAGAGGATCAGGAAAAAGAATAATGGGTACTAGGCTTAATACCTTGGTGATGAAATAATCTGTACATCAAACCCTGATGCCAAAGTTTACCTACATAACACCCCTCCACTTGTATTCCTCAACTTAAAATTAAAAAAAAATTAAAAGTATATGTGAGCCATAAGTATTTCAAAGTTAAAAAGTACATGAGATATTTTCACCACATTACAAAACATATTTAATATATTTCTTGTATTTCCCACTTTTATATTTTTCTCTGGGCCTCAGTTTGGATACTTTCTAGACAATATTTCTAGTTTAACTTCCAGACAATTTGTTCTCTTTCTACCATGTCCAAATAACTATTTAATTTCATGATAACTATTCTTTCTTTTTAGAATTTTCTTCTAACTCTTTTATGATAGTGGGTATTTATCTATATATTTAACAGTTTTGGCTTCAAAAGCTGCTCACTCTCATGAAATGGAAAGTAAAAAATGTTTTATTTTATGCTATCAGTTCTAAAAACCTAGTTATTCAGAAAATACTGAATACATTTTCTTCACATTCTAGCTAGAAATTTACATAATTCTATGTATACATTTTCTTTACATTCTAGCTAGAAATTTACATAATTTTATGTATACATGGATAAAAGGTAAGCTTCTCTTACTGAATGAATGTAAGCTCCAGGGGATAGGAATATCTGTTTTGCTTTTTATGGCTGTATTTTCAACACCAAAAACAGAGGCTGACACAGACTATGTCTCCTTTATTTAAATAATTTGATAAATAAATTAGTGAATCAAGGTGGAGTTGAAGAAGCAAGTCATTTTTCTGTATCCTCTCACAACATAAAGTCTCACAATATATTAATTTATGGAAGCCACTAATCTTATAGAAATAGCAACATCTAAAAAATAGTGTAATATATGAGTGGTCTTCATTATAAAGTAATATTAATAAAATAATGTTTTCAAGATACATTTTATGATAAAGAACATTACTGGAAATTAAAATGTCATTTAATAAGATAAAAAGAATCAATTCCCCTAGAAGACACATAAGGTTGGAGATGTATTAGAAGACATGAAAAATATATGATTTGAAAACCGAAAAAACTAAAGAAAAATAGAAAAATAGAGAATCACAGCTAGAGATTTTAGTACAATTTCTTAGTATTTGATAAAATAAACATACAAAATTCCAAAAGAATTGAAGATTTGAAAACCACCATCAGTGACTCGTTCTAGTCCACATTTTAGAACATGACATCCAACAACTGCTTGATAGGTGTTATTTTCAAAATCATGGGGTAATATTTATGAATATAGACTACATAGTGGGCAATAAAAAAAGTCTAAATATATTTCAAAGAGTTAAAGTATATTCTTTACCCAAAATAATATTAAATTAGAAATCAATAACAATTAGACATCTTTAAAAGTCTCCATATATTTAAATAACTTCTGAATAATCTATGGTCAAGTGAAAAAAATCACAAAGACCATTAATAATTGTTATTTATTTATTGAAGCTCCAGATATTACAGAGCCCTAGTATTGAACTGCTATCAGTGTGGAGCTATCTGTGTATGTTTTCATGTTTTTACTATTAAATAATACAGCAACCTCATTGGGTACATACTGAAAAAAAAAAGAAAAGAAAAAATACAGGAAGAAAGATGAGGAAAAAAAA